>NC_091821.1:390650397-390950397 GCF_038994185.2 Dermacentor albipictus
GAAGGTCGCACAGGATACCTTATCAGCTACGTAATTTAATTCTTTTCGAGGACGCTGTACTGCGGACGCCGTGTTGCGATTAGGGGCACGTCTCTCGCCATCACTATAGGCAATTCGTTAGTACGCAATCCTACGGAATGTCAAAATGAAATGCTGCCTTAATGAATGAATGGCTTGTCAGAATGAAATTACGCGTGACATGGCCCACTGAAAATAATGAATTGGATGTTTTAAAACACATTTATTACTTATCATCTCATCTAATTAATGATAGCTCAATTGTAAGAAAAACAAAAAATGGCCAGGCTTAGCTTGGTTAAGCCAAGAATGCGTTGCATATTACGCGAGTTGGGGCCCAGCTTCTCCTCCGACTGTCGTGACTTCACGTCACGTGGTTGCGCTAAAGGTCAATGGTGGCTGCCCGGCCGCGCCCAAGGGCTGAACTGAATGATTGCAATATGCAACGCATAAAAATCCTCCTTCAGTGCGGTGCGTCACTTACTGACAGAATGCCATTGGTTGCGTCCTCGTATATTCAGTATTGTATATTTAAGAGCTTGGCTAACGTTAGCTAAGACACCCCAGTTGCACTGCACTCATTGAAGAGATCTGATAAGACACGCCACTTCGCACGTTCCGCCACGGAGGAATACAGCTTGGCGTTTCGCGCACTGGAACGCTTTCAGCGACAGCTACAAGGCAAGATGCGAGAAGTCACATCGCACGGCTCATGCTTCGCGGAGTCAGGCATTGCAGCAGCGGAACGCTATGCGCGACATTGAATGGGCAGATTTACTTTATAAAGGATAAACATGACAGAAGGAAATGTAGTTGCACGGACAATATCCATTGCGATGCTATGCAATACATTGTAATGCGCTCGAGTAACCCCATTTATCAGAAAAAGAAGCTTTCGTGCCCCTATAATCTATTGCAGTCACATTTCGCTTGAACAGAAAAGCTGAAGACAGAGCACTGCTTGAGTGTTTCCTGACTGATGGATTGAAATACCCCCCGCAAGGCTGCAAGCCCGGCCGGCGGCCGTCGTCGATTTCACGTGCAATGTTTCGAATTCGATCTCATTCGACTTAGCCGGGACGAACACTGTAGTTGCAGAGCTAGAGGATGTGACCGATCTATACAGGCGCAGACACGCAAGCGGTCACTGTGGGTTCTAAGGCGGCTCACCAAAACTCTGCATGGCGCCGTAGATCCCACGTACAACTTGCCGTGGGCACACGAGACAATTGTCGTCGGGCAGTTGAGAAATGACACCATATCATCTTTCAATTGCGAACAGACGCAGGCACTCGTCCCGTCCATGACAGAGTGGGCTTTGTTGTCATGACGGCAAGCGGAAATGCAGTGGGAATGCTCCGCGTGTTCGCACGCTGGCTTACAATAGCCCAATAAAATTCAGCGGAATCACGAATTAAAGCCTTCGTTACCTGGATCCTAAATAAAGCTCCATCTCCCACTCGACTTACCACAGCATGCGTAATTCCCACATGTCTTCTATGACTTGAAGTAACCTTCGCGAGTCCCTACTCCTTTCTAATCAAAATGGACAATTAGGCTGCGAAGCACGGGGTCGCGGGATTGAATCCCGGCCCATTTCGGTGGGGGCGAAATGCGAAAACACCTGTGTACTTAGATTTAGGTGCACGGTAAAGAACTCCAAGTGGTCTGAATTTCCTGAGTTCCGAACCACGACGCGTCTCATGACCAGATCATGGTATTTACACGTGAAACCCCATATTACTTTTTTTTTAAGACGGACAAATGTCCCAAATGTGTAGTTTGTAGATGAAAAAAGATGATTGTGCATCTTTTCTATGAACTTCCTTGTCCCCAGCTTATGAAGAGGGCGCGCATGGACACGAAGAAGTGCGTCAGAGAAAAGTTGCATACTTGGGAATGATGCCACATATTCTTTATGAAGCACACCAAGGTTCCAGCACATACGTCTGCATCACCTTGACCCCTCTCTTCGACACCGTCCTCCATCCGGACTATCACGTATACTGTGGCTTGACATTGCTTTTACAATATACTTTTATTTCCGCACGGGAATTGATGGCAGTGTTGCTTGCAACGACTGCGGCAGCGAGGGAACTGTGGAACGCTGCATTTGCCGTTTTCCTCTGTACAGTTTTCCTCTGTACAGTTTTCCTCTGTACAGTTTTCGGAGCTACGGTCGTCACATCAGAAGCCGATTAAAGCGCTATTGAAGTTTCTGCATTCGAGTGGCCTATTAGAAACTTTAATAATTTGGGAATCCACCATCGCTTATATTCATTTTTCGCGCGTTTACTTGCCTTCTCCGCTAATCTTTCCATGTTTCTGTCCTGCTTATCCTTCCCCTAGTGTAGGACAGCAAACCAGAACCTTCTCTTCCCGTTAATCTCCCTGCCTGTCCCACCTCTCTCTCTCTCTCTCTCTCTCTCTCTCTCTCTCTCTCTCTCTCTCTCTCTCTCTCTCTCTCTCTATCTATCTATCTATCTATCTATCTATCTATCTATCTATCTGTCTATCTGTCTATCTGTCTATCTATCTATCTATCAATCATAATTTCAATTCACTAAAGACAGCGCTCTGCACCACGCTCGGCAAATTTGACAACCTTCACCTCACGGAAATCAAAATCTTTGAACATTGGTCCCAGACGACGTCCGCCCGAGTTTCTTTAAAAGCAATATTGTTTTTTAAGCACCTGGAGTTTATGAAACACTGTACACATTGTCAAACGCTTTCATTGTATTTATGCGGATACATTGGTATCGTAACTTCGTTTACCTTCTATTTCCTATTATTTAGGTTACTCTCACAACATTCTGGACCGCTATCCTGTGCGTCGGCTGTTCGCAAAGATTAATCCCTTTTTTTATACTTTAATACTAATCATTGCTCGCAAATCCACAGTAAAATAATGTTACACCAAGGCTAATTATAAACAAACACACACGCCCAGTTAAACATGCTCACAAAGAAAAAGTTAATACCTTGGCAAACAAGTACACAAGTCGAAAACATGCATACAGCCGCTCAGAAGGTGGTTTTATCATTATCAACTACACCACACGCACTCGGACTGCTTATCCTTAAATTTTCAGGTGATGCCTCATAACTTTCCCCATGCTATTGTTCTATTGTCAGTTCGTATACGCAGATAAAGTACTGCTCACCGGCAATACACGCTGCGTCGATACCCTCTGCCCGAGCGCTTAGACACATCAATTTTTTTCCCTAGATGTCCTACTAAAAATATGGCCCCGGCAGAGTAAAAACCAAAATTCAAATTCAACTCACCTAGCGAGGGCTTGACTTGCGCTTGACTCGCTTTGATCTTCTAATGTCTTGATGCGTGCTCAGGGTGCAGACTGCATGCGTCGCTGGTGAACACACAGGAACTCAAGGATCGCCTGATATCAACGGCACAAACGGCAGACCGTATTATGATGTTTGCGACTCTTCACCATCTGCATACAATAGCTGCCGACGCAACTGGTGACTAGCGCGGTGTCGCATGTACCTTCAGTGCGTTCTGCAAAAAAAATAAAAGCGCGCATTCTCTCTAACACGTGCGTACTTCCAGGCTTGCAAAAACAACAGCGGTGCATTGACGTCTGTACGTTTGCGCGCGTTTCTAGTAGTGAAAGCGATCTATAGAAAACTGATTCTGGAGGTCAGTTGAAGCGGGGGTCCCTGCTTCAATGTGAGGCTGCGCCTTACGGCGTCTGCAGTGGCGGTGTGTGTGGGGGAAGGGGGGGGAGGGAGGGGGAGAGACAAACGGGGAAGGCTTACAGGCAGCCGGCGAAGTCCGGCCACAGATGTGCTGGAGCCGCGAAGGGCTCCTCTGTAAGGTGACTCCTCTGAGCCTTCAACGTCAAAACATTCACCAAAAGGAAGGGAGATATCCGATGACATACCCGATGCTCTGCAACTACGCTCGAGTCCCCGTCGTCTTCGGTTGTTGCTGGCCGACGGTGCCTCTTGAAGGACCCGGAGTGTCGACAGCGGCTGTGAACGCCGTTGCGCGGTCTGCGTCAAGGCGAAAGGGTTGTGACGACTTGGGGCGCCATTTATTGAGAGAAATTGAAACTAATGGCTCGGCCGCATTTCGACGCTCGCTTAGTGCGACGACATTGTGGAGTATAACAAACAGAGGCCGTTCGGCAAGATGGCAGCCGGCGCAAAAGCCCACAGACTCAGAGCGGTAACACATTCAGACCCAGCGAGTTTTGAGGCTTTCGCTGTCTCTTGGCAAAGTGTCTTTGTGCGAAAGTGGGCGCTGTGTTAACGTGATAACGCGAGAGCTTGTATTCTTATCATAACGTAACGCTGGATACCCGCACTTCCCTGCTCGGTGTGACGTTTTCACGTACACGCCAAAGTTTAAAGGAAACCGAAATGCTGTTTACTCAAAAAGAATGACGAACACGTGAACTTATGAAAGCAGGTGTTCTTAGCTCGGAGCGGCCGCAAGTGCGTTAACCAGCCCCTTGTCGTCCGCTCGCCTGCGTGTGGACACGTGTGTGCAGACGCGCGCACACAAACACAACTGGTTCGCGTCGAATGAAAGCTTGAGTTCAACGCCTTGTCCAGGTGTTTTCTTTCCCCTCTGTGTTTCGCCTTTTGCACCGCTTCCTTCGTGATACATGTGTAACTAAACCAGGTGTCTCATCGTTGAAGCGGTTAGGTTTGAAGTATTTTCTGCAGTTCTCGCCCTCGGTCACTGAATGATCCTTGCACAGCTCTTAGTTTTAATCATAGAGTTTCTCACTACATTACCTAGAGGGAAATCTGGCGCTGCGGCGCTGTGGTATGCATGGGAATGCCGGTATATTGTGGCTTCGGATTGGCATCGTTCTCGTAGAGACAGGACACTTTGAAGACGCGCTTGGCAAGTACCATTCCGTCTGTCACAATGATTCATTTTCTACTAGAACAGCACGGAAAAAGCTGTTTTAGCTTTATTATTACGCCAAAACATGTTTTGTTTAACTATGAGAACTTGTTATTGTGTGTACGACTACATGTTACGTAAAAAGTATCAGCGGGCCGCTATTGTTGGAGGACAGCCGAGAAGGTTCGCGCTCGCTTTGCAACAGTTAGCCGTCTGTTCTCGCTTTTCTTCTCTCGGTCATGCATCGTGGGTGAGTAAAGATGTAATATGCGTGAACGGAAACATTTTATGAAGGTTTTACTTTGAGAACGCGTTATTTGCGTAGCCATATCCACGTTTTAGACGAAGCCTCTTACAACACCAGCCAACACGAGCCTCGCAGACACATATACCGTCATTCCCATGACGGCACGGTGCCCCCTTAAGAAACTCCCATAGACGGTGGCGCCAGATTACCCTCTAGGTGTTATAGTGAGAAACTCTACGGTTTTAATAATCTCGCGGGAGTGTCGGCGGTCACGGTGGTCGGCGCCACGTCACGGAGCGCCTCTACGAAACTAACACCCCGCGCATGCGCGCGAAGCGTCCTCTTTGCCCGGACATCGCCTGCTCGTTTATTCAACCGCTCATCCCGACATAGCTCCTGCTGCTTATCAGTTCGCCTATCGCTTGCGACTATAGTCGAGCGAACATCAACTTCTTCGAAAGACGAATCGAATACGAAAGTATCGAATTTCGAATCGAATATCGTATAGTCAAAATCAGACGCCTATGATTACAACAGGAGCGTTTACTTAATTAATATTAGGTACCATGTCTGTATTGACTAGTTTAAAAAGAAAGGTAACTACAAAAAAAGAAAAAGCCAGTTTTATGTACAAGACCTCTTTGTCGCCTCGTCTCCGTCCGTGTTCTTTATTCTTTTTTTTTGCGCTGTTCGCCTTTCAGATATCACAAATTGTCATTTAAAAGGTGCAAGTATATACATTCAAGGTATTTAAGGACTATTTTCTAAAAAGCTAAATAACTATCAGAAGTTGTAACGGAAGAAAAAAAAGAAATAAAAGGTTTCTGAAGAAGTTATGTGTCGTATGTATACACGTAAATGGGCGTCTTGAAGAAAAACATCACAGATTCTAACGTAAAAAAAACTGTATCATGAGTAGACTTCGAAAAAAAAACTAAGTGACATACTAAAAGCAGAAAACACTTATCTCAGGCATGCTTTCACTGGGAAGCCGAAAACAAAGCTTGCAGTATTCATTTTGTATTTATATTGCTTCGAAAACTTTTTTCGTTGTTTCCCTGCTGATAATTTGCGATATTTTCTTAACCCGTCATACAATAGCAGCAAGATTTTGACAGTCAGTTGTTACAAAACATATGGTTCGTTTCCAATATTAGAAACTACCGAATAGTTCTTTTTTTAAGTACGAATACGAATACATTGTTTGTCATGTTTGATTCGCATTCGAAACTCTGAATATTCGCCCACCTCTACTTGAAAGCGTTTATTCTAACGATTATTATTATTATTATTATTATTATTATTATTATTATTATTATTATTATTATTATTATTATTATTATTATTATTATTATTATTATTATTATTATTAATGTATTTATTTAGTTATGTTGAAACATATATCGACAGGAAAGGGCAAGCGAGGCTGGCAACTGCCACCGTAAGGGGCACAACACCTGCCTACTCTTCAAAAAGAGGGTGACACAAACACATAAATGGAAGATAGGAAGGAGGGAAGGAAAGAGGAAAGAAAGAGCAACAGGACAAATCTAAACGAAGAAAGTAGAACACACAGTACAGGTCACACACAGTAAGGCCGGTCACTGAAGTTCACGCTACTACAGAATGTTAAATATAAGAAATAGCGTGAGAGACCCGCCATTTTGTTGGGACATCTGCGCTTTTGCTGCGTGCACAATCCCCAGAGACTGTATCACTCAAGTAGAGAGAAACAAAATAAAGGAGAAACGCGGCGAAGTCAACCACAGGAGAAAGATTGGTTCGCTATCCTAGGCTGGGCTGGGTTCGCTATCCAAGGCGCAAGGCTCATTGCAGAATTGAAATAGAAAAAGTTTGGAATAGGTTTAGGTTATAGCGCCCCACTAGAGCATCATATAGAAAAGCAACCATTATTGAGGCGAGTGTCATGGCGCTGCATTCCTGTACCATCTCCTTTTTATTACGCCAATAAAATAATAGAGAGGAGCGAGAGCCGATATTGATGATGCATGGTTCTACATATATATATATATATATATATATATATATATATATATATATATATATATATATATATATATATATATATATATATATATATATATATATATATATATATATATATATATATGTATATATATCCAGTTCTTGGTTACTTCTTTCTTGCCGGAAATGGTTCCCCAATTAGAGTTCTTTCAATAGGTGGTATAAATTCGTCACATTAATACTTAAGCTTCCGTTGGAAGTCAGCACTTGTCTTCGTCCCGTTTGCTGTCCTTGTAGGCCTCTGCGCTGTTAACTTGGTCAACCTTGGGTGACCAAGAGTGTCAGCAAGATGTGAGCAGCTCTGCTGGTTTCGTAAGGCGCCTGCTCGAATTCAAGCCCGACAGTGAAAGATATGATAGCCCGCGTCGCCATTGCGCGCGTCCTATTCGATGCCCGGTTACGAGCAACATTATTTCTCTGAGTGCACCAGTATCCCTGAAGAGCGAAGGGCTTCGTTGTACATACAGACTTATGTCTAGACGAGATGCACATGATAATGTAGGCGATATAGCGTTACCACAAGTATACCTTAACGATTTAAGGTCAAGTGAAGTACCCCGGCTCTCTTTCGCCTACTTGAATCCGACTGATTAGTCTTGTAGAAACTAATAGCAATAAAGAAATCGAAAGATTAATAGAAAATTTTCATTGCCAATTTAAATGCAATTTTCGCGGTTAATGGACCTTGTATGTCGCGCGGGACAACCCTCGTCACTATTTCGACGGACAGCTTCTAGTAGAATCTCTCTACATGGGTGCCACACATGAGACACCCTCGGTTTTACTTCGTGTTTTGCGCACACCTCGCGATGCTGTAATTTAACACCAGAGACAAGCCTGAGGGGTCTTGTCGATAATCTAATTGGCAGTGGCGCAGTCCAGTTAAAACCATTTACTGTGTTACTCATTTTGCTCTCCCATGATTCCCGAGCTGCTGCAATTGGGCCTGATGTGGACATCTGCGCTGGGGCAAGAAGCCTGAAAACGTATCAATTGGCTCGTCGCCTGCTGATGACCATTACATAGCCAATGTCCCTGCCGTCGCCGACACGCCTCCATGCTGGCGTACAAATTGGGTCAGAGCGAGTTCCCTTTCACCTGTCGGCAGTGGCACAGCCCAAACACTGCGACTGACTAAGGTGCAGGTTGGAGCCGCTGCCGACTGAACACTAACCTTTCTCAGCACAATGTCTTGCTGTTTGATGCAGTACGTGACACGAGTTCTGACGCAGCTGAACTAACCAAGGCGTTCAATGACTTCAGAAGAAAAATGCGAGACGAGATCAGAGTCATGCACGACAGAGCGTCCAGTACTGCTGTGACTATGCTGATAAATTTAAGACGGCCGTAAAGGAGCTTCAGTAGCTCGTTTCCGACCTGAAAAAAGGTCAGTGAAGCCTACCATTTCTTAAAGACAGGAAGATCAGCACCTTACAGAGAAAGTGGCGAAAGCTGAAGAGCCTATCCCTAAGCTCGAGCAATGCAGCCGGATCCAAAGTGTAGAGATCAAAGGCTTGCCAGCCACTGTGAAAGAAAGAGCATGCGACAGGGCAAAGAGAAAGTAGCTGAGGCTTGCCGTCTCGCTCTGCTCGACCCTGACATAGACATCGCGCACAATGCATCAAAGAGGACTGACAAGAATATGAACTTGTTACGTTTGCGACTAGGTAACAAAGGTGACATGTTTCTAGCTGCGGCCAACCCAAAAAAAGTAAAACTGTCAACCTCGATATCTGAGTTCACTGGCCCTGACCAGTCGGTATACGTCAGCGAGCATCCCAAGCCGCAAAACGAGCGTCTTCTCGGTGCTATACACTTTTAAAAAGGCGAGAAATGTCTTGGAAGCATCTGTGGACGAGGAATGTCGCTATTTTAGACAAAACACAGGTTACTGCAGTGCGAATTGGTTGCCCATATGACCTGGTGAAAATGTCGTGGATGGTTTCTTTTACGATGCACAGTGTATCTAGCTTGCTTAAAATGGGCAATGACACTCTATTCATGCTGTATCAGTCTTGCGAACAATATTGGTGTAAGGCCGGTGGTAAGCTGCTACAAATCGTTCACCTTAACCATGCAGTCGATCTGCCGTCAATGAGAAAAACCAAGGGGTGTTTTTCTTAAACAGTTCACGCAAACGTCCGACTTTCTTTTTTTTCCTTTTAGCAGAAGCATGGTTTCAAGCTGAAACAGATGTCTTCTTTAGTTATAAAACTCGTTTTTTTTTTTTGAAACTGCGTTGCAAAGCTAGGGCCTGGTGTTTTGTCTCTCATTAAAGAATGTCGGGGTTTCGCCCGAAAGGCGAAGCATCGATTGCGATAGCAAATTAGTACACAGCTAAACGAAGTAAGAATAGCGTTTATCGGCCGTATAATCTTGTAAATACTCGCTTACTAACTAAATAAGCAAACATGGTGCCACGCGCGCACAAGCAAACTTGAACACATCGTACTCTATGACTGCGCACACTCGCTGTGAGAACGCTGCAGTGAGAAAGCGCAGCAGCAGCAGCGAACGAATTGACCCTTTGTGCTGCCACTCGTTTCAACGCTAAGCGGCGACAACACAGCGCGCACGAAGCTATCAGCACTCTGCGCACTCTGTCCCTATCACAGGACGCTTTCAAGATAAGGTCCGCGCGGCCGCGCCATACGCAACCACCGCCGGGGTAGAACCCTCCCCTCTCCCTGGTGCCTTCCGCGCGACGGAAGAGGGCGCGCTTCCTCGCCGCTTTCCTTCCTTGCGCGCGCGGGAGATTTAAGCCACTATCGTTGGTTCACCCTCGTGCGCTTTCACTCGCGCATACCGAATACGGCGCGCGGCGACGATGTTATCGCGCTTGGATTTTATATGGAACACAACGGTCATGGCGACGGCGACGGCATAAATGCGTATGGGGTGTCTATATAATTCCTATCGCAGTAAAAATAATTACTGTGGCAAATTCTTCTCCTAGCGCAAACCGACACTTCGGAGCTGCTGCGTCGTCAGAGTTATTGATAAGTTATGATTATTTGCGCGTCAAGCAAGCTTCGCGCTAAATTGGGCTTCGAAGTTCAGCGAACGCGACGCATTGAACAGGAAAGCGAGAAACCCACGCAAACCCTCACACTATAGAGAGGAAAGTGCGTAACACGCCAGAAGATAGTTCAAGACGTAACCGTCGTTCTACAACCTTCGACTACGAAATGCAACAAATTTGACGAAATAAAACGGCAGGTTTCATCGTTAGAACGCTGTATACGGGATTACTAGCGGTGCTATAAAATGTATGCATTAATGAGAATTCGTGCAAGAAATTTCGACGATTAGGCCACCTCACTATATATACGCAAGAAAGAAATCGCCAGCAAACCTGAAATTGGAGGAAACAGAAACGGAAATACCCCTGCAATTATAACTAGTTCGCATGCTAAAAGTTCCATGCATAACGTGTCCGCATTCGTACACGTTCGGATGTTTGAATCACCGCGATTAGTCACCTGCTGGCTCATGATAATGCAATGCCAAAAATTAAGCATTTGCAAAGCTTCGCGTGTGGGCAGCAAAAATGGACCTACCGAGTCGACACTGGTTCACAGCTGTACAGCACGCGCACCTGCGCAACGCCTGGTACAGCGCACATGACCCGACGCCGCTCATCGCCCTTGTGTGGCCGTCGCACTCACAAGAGTCGTCGAAGTCGCACTGCCTTCCCGCTATTTCCGGTGACATCGGTGGTATGGAACATCACCGAGAGCGTTCATCAAAGCCGCCAGATGACTCCACAACACGAACACGGTCGAATAACGTCGCCGGTACAAAGAAATGGCGGTAATTTCCACCGAAAGCAATCGACTCTGCCGCCCGCTCACGCCATGTTTATGTTCCTTAATGACCGGCGCAGTCTTTCCTCCTCCCCGCCGTCTGATGATTACTCAAAGCAACGCGCAGAGGCGAGGACTCTTGGTTACCCGCCGCGGAGGCTTAACGGCACTGGTTTTGCGCTGCTACACACGAGGTCGCACGATCAAATTGCGGCAGCATTTCCATGCATGGGGGCGAAATGCTAAAACGCCCGTGTCCCGTGCATTGGGGGCGCGTTGGAAATTTCCTGGTTGAACCCCTAATGGTCAAAATTAATCCTACGGCGTGCCTGATGATCAAATCATGGTTTTGGCACTTAAAACCCCCAGGGCTCAATTCAAGTTCAGTTCCTTCCTTATTCTATATTTCGCTTTTCTTTCTCTTATGAGACCGCATTCCTCAACGCATACAGCCTTTCCCTCTCCGCTCCTTACACCTTTTGCTTTGTAACGGTTTCTCAAAGCCTAGGCGCGCTGTTTGGTGGCCAAATTACCAGGGTTGCATATAAACAGGGCTGCATGTAAACACTTCGTTTGTTAATTGGCTGCATACAGCTGCGACCAGCTGGTCGACCGCGTTTTGTCACGCATGTTTTCGCTTGAAAGTACGCTTATATGTGGTTGTCTGGGCTAAACTGAGAACATACCACTTATACCGAGGATGTTATGCAGGACTTGACTAAGAGTGTAAAATCGCGATGTACTATAGATCCGGATCATGTAAAATTGCGGTCGAAAGTACCCGCGTAGAAGCACCCGATCCGGACCAGACTCGATTGCGACCCAAAGTGTCTGTATGACAGAGGTATACTATAGGACAAGGAAGTCCCGCCAACGTCATGCTAACGACTGTTTTTGCTGGGCATTGCCGCGGTGGCATCTCGCTACCTCGATTCAGCGGCGCAGATTATCTCGCAGAATCCGTCCCCGAGCGCTGGCCTCCATCTCACATTGTCAAAAAGGTCGGCGCTCGGCGACATAGAGTGTACAAAAGGCACGCGCTCCGCCGTTCACATTTCAATGCTTTTCTAAAGTACACCCTTGAGCAAAAGTATACGGGCCACAGGGTCGCCGAAAAAAAAAACAGGATTTCTTCGTAATGAACGCCAACAAACGGCAACTGACGAGTGCACTATAAAATTCGTAATGCCAAGTTTGGCCTGCACTCTTTCATTTCAAGTTGCAGTCACAGACAGAGGAGAAAATGAGTTTTATCGCGCAATCCCTGTTCCGTAGACTTTTGCTCAAGGGTGTACGTAACATAGCCCCGGCAGAGCCGGACACGAGCACTCCTCGCGCCACTCACTACACCAGCACAAAGCTTTCATCGGCGCTGAGAGGTGGCCTCCAGCTGAGGCCACGAGCCCCAGTGTCCCCTTTAATAACGGATCCCAGTTAATACGCGAGACCCCACTCCAATGACTGCACAACACGGATAAAAATTTGGCATGCGAGCAAGCGCTACTTACTTGACTTTGCCAACAGCAGTAGTGGTTCACGCTTCTCTCCTCTCTTTTTTGAAATACCTGCCCGGAAATATGTAGACTTTCACCGGCGTGTATAGGCCCTTAGTGTTTTCAGGGAATTTTTCTTTTGTTTGCTTTTTGCACTGAACGGCAGAATTGCGCAAACAAATGCGCTGAAGACACAATATCGGAGTGCGTACACCCGCACACAACTCGCCTACGTGACCATGTCGTCTAGCGACGTTTTCACTTGATCCCGAAGGCAGCGCCCCTCAGCATAAAACCCCTTGATAACTTGAAAGTAGCGACACTCTCCTCCCCGCGACGCTTTCCTCCTCGATTCTCCTCGCGCTCCGGCTGCACGCGCTGCGCACGGCACGTTGCAGCTCGCCCTCCTGCTCAAAGAATTTGTCGAGGTATCAAATAGATTAATAATAACTGCTTTGCCATTGCCAAAGATGCTGCAAATGAATTCTTGAACGCTACCCAATGTCGAGACATGTAAAATATGTATTTTTTTCATGAAACAATATATTCGTGTGTCACAAATTTTATGCCAGAAATAACTGATATCAATTGTTTCCTGCTTTTCTTTTTGACTCTTTAAAGTAAAGAAAGTATCACGCGAACTTCAGGACTATATCATTTCGAAACCAGCAAAGCAGTGCATGCCGCTGATATGAAAAACGTAAAGGCCATGTAATGAACAGGTTGAGGACAAATATTGTAATGACACTTTTTCATTCAAGAACTTTGTTTACATTTTTGTACGTATGCAACGGCCAGGGAAAAATCTCAGTGACGCTGTACTTCGTTCCAATGTATTGCACAGGAGCAGCTGTCACCGGTCGTGTATAGTAATCGCACCGAAAATATCATTGCAACAGAGAGCACGTATAAAAAGCAGAAGTTATGTAAAATATTCATTAAGAATGCGAAGATAGAGCTTGATAAAGGGCAAAAAAAAAGTGTCACTGGAAACAAAGTTCACTGCATGTTGTAGGGGTTGAAGGACGGACTTCGGGATGAAAACCCAAAACTTGGGAGTATTTATTCTACATTATTTACAAGGAGGTGAGCGTCAAGTAACATTCGTACAGTCATTACGGGCCGGCAGCAACTCGGACGCTGCGGCCCGCGGCAAGAAGTTCGAGAGAGGTGAATCAGGGAATCAGGGAATCAGGGACTGCTCCAGAATGCTCAGGTCTCTCTGGAAGGCTTCTTATAAACCCTTCGAGCACTGGAAGTCACGTCATGTTCGACCAATAGGAGAGTCCGCTCCGATGACGCCACTTTCCGCCAATGGCAGGCGCCCGTGCGATGGCGTCATACCCGGCGAAGAGAGTCAGCGCCTGGTCCTCCACTCTTGATCACTTGTTCCCGGTACTGCGCTCTTGCCTCGCAGAATTGCAATCCACTTCTAAGGTGGAGAAGGAGGGGGGACGCTCATGCTCCATTGTACAAGGGCCCACCTGCTCCCAGGGACTCGGCTCCGCAGCGGTGGCAAATGCCTTCTTCAAAGGCGAACGGGGACGATTGAGCTCCATTGTCCCAGGGCCCCTTCTAATCCCGGCGGCACACGACCTGGGGGCCGCAAACTTGTTTGCACGTGTCTCCTCTGGAATGCGCTTTCCTGCTTCTGCATTCCTCAATTAGCTGTGCTGCAATCCGATGTGGTCTGGGGAACTCGAAGTAATCGCAGGAAACAGCTCCATATCTAACAATGTATACAAAAAACGCTCGCAACAAGATGTTTAAATATACGTATTACTTTCCAGTAAATATACGTATCTAAGCAAAAGTCAATGTGTTTAATGCGTCAAACAAGGCAAATAAACAATTTGTGGAACCACAAATTCGCAGATCACGGAATCTTAAGCCCCTCCCCCTCCCCCTGATGTATCGCGCGCGACAGAAGCCGGCGCGCTTTCTCCACGCTTTTCTCCCTTGCGCACAGAAGACTGAGCCACCATCGTCGGCTCACTCATCCCTCCTTATACGCTTTCGCTCGCACATACAGCATACGGCGCGCGCTGACGATCTTCTCGCCCTTGGACTTCATACGGAACATAACAGCGACTGCGACAGCATGAATTCGCCTGGAGTGTTCATATAATTGCTATCGCAATAATATAGTAAGTGTATCCGACAACTGAAGAGTCCGGTAGCCGGTTAGTTTCCGCGAAAGAAGTAACAAAATCAAACTTTCACCTAGCGACAATTCGCTGCGCCGAAACAACGTTTTTTTCTTTTATGGGGATGTCCTTTGTGTGCGTGCGTGTGTGTGTGTGTGCGTGTGCGTGCGCGCGTGCGCGTGTGCGTGCGTGTGTGTGTGTGTGTGTGTGTGTGTGTGTGCGTGCGTGCGTGCGTGCGTGCGTGCGTGCGTGCGTGCGTGCGTGTGTGTGTGTGTGTGTGTGTGTGTGTGTGTGTGTGTGTGTGTGTGTGTGTGTGTGTGTGTGTGTGTGTGTGTGTGTGTGTTTCGGAATTCAAATCCGTGTGCTCCGTAGATTCCGCTGCCTCTGCGAGATGCCACAACGAGCCCACTCGCTATCAAAACGCCCTTGAAACTTTGTGCTCGAATGCCTAGGGCTCCTTGAATTATGTGACTCCAGGTGCGTGGGCGTTGACACGAAATCCAGCCTGAGTTCGCAATGTTCACGGCAAAATGTCTTTTCGAGCGTGAAAAAGACATTCTAAACAAAATCCAGAATTATTTCCGGTGCCAGGGGTTGTTTTGGTCGGCGGTGCATGACACTACAAAAAAAAACTGGGGGGGGGGGGGGGGGGGGGCAGGCTGAAGCCCCTTAAGACCCCCCCCCTGGCTACGCCCCTGCTGCTCATTGCCTGTATCCATCACAAAACCAAATAATAATCGTCCGCTACCTATGCATGCGTGGTAGCCCAATTCTAAGCAAATGCAAGAAGTGAAAAATAATGCAAAATCTACACTGAAGGTGTCTAAGTATGCGTAAGCATATCCCCAAATTTCAGTTGGCCCACTGCCAAATTTTAAGTTTGCTTATCCCCAAGTTTAAGTTGGCCAACCCCTAAATTTCAATTTGGCGCACCCCCGAATGTCAGTTGGCCCAACCTCGAATTTCAAGTTGAGCCATCCCTACTAAAACCTTGTCCATGTATTTTCTGAGGAGCCTTATGTATCTCTATGGGCATTCTCTTTCTATGTATTTTTGGGGGGGTTATGTTCCTTATCGTTTATAAAGCTATCTACATTGATACTATTATAAAGATTAAATGTCTTAAATTGACAAATTACGCGTTTTTGTGCCCATGCTAGGCATTACACTTTTCTCGTGACGGGGGTGAGGTACTCTCCAAAGAATGCTTACGCATTAAAAACGCAATGTAGACTAGCTAGTACTCATCACCCGCAACGCCACGGGTATACTTACCGCTATTTTTTATGCGAAGCATATTACGAGAGCTCAACCCAGCTCCTCAGGCGCGGCGGTGTCGCCTTGAATACCACGTGACACCGTGACGTCACGACAGAGGAGAAGTGGCTTTGGCTCAACTCTTGCAAGATGGGCTGGGTGAGAATCGAACCAGGGTCTCCGGAGTGTGAGACGGAGACGCTACCACTGAGCCACGAGTACGATGCTTCAAAGCGGTACAAAAGCGCCTCTAGTGAATGCGGTGTTGCCTTAGAAACGAGCTGTTTCTGAGGCTCAGGCGTGCGTCGCTTGCTCAGGCGCACATTTCGTTGCCGCGCCGAACGCTGCGTTGCTCGACGCTCACCGCGTCCAATACGGGGCGTCCAAGGCGAAGCAGAGTAACGCATGAGTTGTTTCTTCTTCTAGCCGAACCAAATATAGCCAAGCAACAGCAGTTCACCAAGCTAAACAGTGGTTCAACAACTAAAATAAAGGCTAGTATGCTTCGCATCCTGGGCTTAACCTTAGCTAAGCCACAGCCATTTTTTTTTCAGTGCCTACATTCATTGTATATAAGTGGCTGACGCACACACCGAAGTAAGCTCGAAAGAACGCTCCTCTACACGCCACTATTTCGATTTTCAGCGATCCTAACAATCACGAAAAGTGCGATCGAGAGGTTACATTTTCTTACATAATTGTTCACCGCGGAAAGTAGAACCTATAGTGCTGCATTTCCGACTGAATAGCAGTTGACGACGTGCGAGGTTACGGAGCCCGAGCAGAATATTCAGAATGACCACCCCATTTTTCTGCAGCGCACAAACTGACACAGCGAAAACGCTGATGAGCAGGCCGGAAGAATGAAAAAAAATGAAACATTAGGGGACGTTTTGGTACGAGTAATAAGAAAGGCGCCTTACCTTGCGAAGAACACTGTTCTTTGTCGGAACAAAGTTTTTTTGGCCAATGTTATGGAGCCACTACTTCTTGCACAAGCCATCACGCTTTCGTCGTGGTACCATAAAAGCTTCATAACTATCTTCAGGCTTCTTGCTGCAGTTATATGCGCCACAGCATGGAATAGCGCTAGCACAACACCGCAAAAACACAGCGCACAACGTTCGCGGTGCCGAGACAGCCGACCTAAGGAGAAAAATGGCGCCAACGAGCTGTGCGCTATTTCGCGAACGAGTTGTGCGCCAACCTTGCTAAGCGCAAGTTCCGCGCGTTTCCAGAGGCAACGGCAGGAGACCAATCGTCGTGCAGAAAAACGGGCGCGAAACGAGCGCAAGGGTCGAGAAGGAGACGAGGAGGTCGCGCGGTGGCGGCAGTGTTCAAAACAGTAGAGGGCAGAGAATCAAATATCCTCCTTCACACACACTACTTACACAACAGGAAGCAGCCGACTGGAGAAGGCTACAAACCGGAACTTTCTATAATCTACACATACTAAGTAAAATGTACCCGACACAATACAGAAACTCCTGCCCATGGTGCGGAGAAATACCAACTCTTTACCACATAACATGGGAATGTAAGCATAACTACACATTCCATAAACATAAAAACCCGAGTGCGGAGCAATGGGAGGGCCTGCTCACCAGCAGCGAGCTCACCGCCCAAAGGGCAATGGTGCAGCACGCGTGCGAAGTGGCCAGGCTCAGTGGAGCCCTGGAATAGGGGGTGCACCCGTGCTGAAGAGCCAGGCAGCAAGCGCAAGACGGCTCACCGCTAAATCCCTTGATAGAATCAATAAAGTTTTTCTCTCTCTCTCTCAAACAGTGGCGGTACTTTCAAATTATCAAGGTACTTTATCTCAGCAGCGCCTGCGGTGCCGCCTGGACCAGGTTGGGGAGCCTATAGCAAAGTTACGGGCGTTTGATGAGTGGCTGCGCGGCCACCGTGGTTTCTCCCTCGCCTTCGCTACCTTCCCCACAGGGACTCTCTCCTGCTCGCTACACACCCACAACTCCTCTACGTACACGCATGAGCACACGAAAAGAAAGGTTCCTCCATTATCCGTCCATAATAGACTTCCGCGCCCTTAAGCAAGCCAGCGCACCGTATGACATTGGAGAAGAGGCACACACCTGAATTCCCCCAGCATCGAGTGCATTCTCTCGACTCATGTATGCAACTGCGGCTGTTACCTGGGCTTCCGCAAAATGAGGAAACGATGCAGCGCGGCTTACGCTTGGGCGTCGCATTCACCAATGAATATATGTGTTTGACTGGAATAGCTGTTAGCGCCGAGGGCAATGCCTGCGGTGTCGAGAAGACTATAGAACATCGACTATGCTACTGCCCATCTTTTGAAAATGAAAGACATTACCTCTGCCCAGATACAAAACCATTTACATTTAACTAGATCTTGAGACCATGGCGTCGCGTATCGCAATGCGTAATTATGCTTTTTCTTTTGTTATGGTGCCTAATATTTATTTATTTTTACTTGTGATACACTCAAAGCCAAAACATTACATAGGAGAGTAGCAAACAAAAAGACACAAACTGGTAAACAAGTAAATTTTTTTATCAAACGAATCTAATATGTACAACATTAGCTAGCGCATTCTAAAAAGAACAATGAACATGAACTATTAATACAGGAAAAGGAAACAGGTACGGAAGTGGATGCTATTCCTACAATGTTAGCTAAGGCATTTTTAAAGTAGTTATGGTTTGGAATCATTATAATTTTCCTGCGTACAGTCAACAGAAACACATTGAAGGTATCAAATAGAAAGGAAGTTCGTTCTGCAATATGGGGCCCCATAACGTAAAACTACTCCAATCTGTATTTATTCCAATCTCCTGACGTCAAATTTTAACCACAGACATAAGCATCGGGCGTTGTTTGAGTGAGTGAGTGAGTGAGTGAGTGAGTGAGTGAGTGAGTGAGTGAGTGAGTGAGTGAGTGAGTGAGTGAGTGAGTGAGTGAGTGAGTGAGTGAGTGAGTGAGTGAGTGAGTGAGTGAGTGAGTGAGTGAGTGAGTGAGTGAGTGAGTGAGTGAGTGAGTGAGTGAGTGAGTGAGTGAGTGAGTGAGTGAGTGAGTGAGTGAGTGAGTGAGTGAGTGAGTGAGTGAGTGAGTGAGTGAGTGAGTGAGTGAGTGAGTGAGTGAGTGAGAGGTGATTGTGGCAGTAACGACCGCTGCGTTATCTCATATGGCATGCTGTTTGCTTTATCTGCAGACTACGCCATGCTTTCGAGTTCGTTCTTGTAAGCATGATTCTCATGGCGACGGCACTGTCCATTTCGGCGACTGTGCTGCCTTTTGGCCGATAAGGTGCAGAAGCAGATACCTCTATCCACGGCCAGAGACTCGCCGTCATCGAGCGTCTGTGGCAACGCCAAGTGCACTGTCTCTGGAAGAAAGAACACGAGCACAGACGCTGCCAGCGAGACGGCACCCATCACTGTCACTGGAAGGCAGCGGTCCCGTTCTGCCTGCGATCGTTGGGGAGAAGAAGAATCAACGAATGGAATGTTGCATTATAGCAATCATTTATATAAATCTTACCCCGAGCAGAAGGCGTTTGGAGGATACATGCATACTTTATTAGCGGTGATTTACCTGTAGACACAGCACACAAGCAGCAACGAACAGCAAAGGCTGGCAAGCAACGCAGTTTTTATGTCGTGGTGATTTTTTTAGCAGCTTTGCTGTTGCCGATTTAGTTTTCTGCAAAAACGTGTCTATATCGAAGCAAGTACCCCTCTTGCGCCTTTTCAGCAACAGAAGAATTCTAACGGAAGGCTCGGAGACCAACAAACGAAACTTTTTCGCAAGCAGAATTTATTTTTCGCAGAAGCTCACAGAACATTCGTAAAATTTTAGTGCGAGTCCAACTTCGTAAACATTAGGAAAAATTCGGGAGAGCTTGTAGGTATGTACAGTTTGTGGATAAGCGGGCAACCAAATAGTTACCAACATTCAAGTAAATCAATCACCCGAAATCCGGCAATTTTTAACAAATTGGATGGTGGAGCAGGAATGCTCGAACTAAACCCGCCCAATGATTGAAAAACGCTACACGTGGAGGTGGCTCGATAACTACATGGCGATCTGCTGCCGCGTCTATGCGAGCGCGAAATGCTAAAACGATCACGGGACATGCTACGCAGAACACGCTGTATGTGTGAATGCCGCTATTTCAGGAACTGCTGGTGAGATGGGAAACGATGCAACTATGCTCATGTTCGCTAAATTGTGTCAAAGGTCCTATTACTACCCCGACAGGCAACTTCCTGTGGGGTACAAGTTGTTCACATAGCAGTAGCGTCCAAGAATCTGTCGTTCAATATATTAAGTTTTCAATGTACAGTTCTCAGGAGGCTAGACGAGATGTGGATTCTGACGTAGATCTTAGTGTCGGTACATATGTGATGATGTTAAATTATACGTAATGTATCTTCAAAGTCTTCATCACTATTTGTTTCTTTTCGAAATAGTCACTATTTTACTCGAATTTTGTTTTCTAGTATCCCGCACTTCTCGTATTTTTCCTGATGAATTAAATACCCTCTTCTGACGGACTGCGATCCCTTCGCATGCCCACCTAAGTACAGTAAACATACTGCATCGGGAATTGTAGGGAATCTTATATATATATATATATATATATATATATATATATATATATATATATATATATATATATATATATATATATATATATATATATATATATATATATATATATATATATATAACGTACGAATGGACGGGATCTCCGCGATAGACAACTAGACAACGCACTCACCCTGAGCACACTGATCACACCTGCCTATCTAACCATGACTGTTACAAAACGTACGGAACCACACGTCCGCTTTTATGCCTCATGAAAAGCGTACATCCTTTCTACACTAGGTCGGCTTCGCCTTATGCCGCACTTGCCAGTCACGAACCAAAGTCTCTCAAGAAACGGGAAAAGTTGTTACTCGTATTTCCGTTTATATCTCGTTAGCCTCGTTTGCTCTAATGCGTCATTTGTCGCACCATGGAGGACCTGGAATCGGTTATCAAATCCAGTTATTACAGTTCCAATGTCACGCGCGCGTCTGTATACCGGCCGACCGTCATCTGCCTTCATGCACGCGCACGCGCGCTCACCGTCCCATCAACTTTTGCGACAGCCTCACGTCTTCTAGAGTATAATTCTAACGTCGCCATGGCCCAGCGCGCCGTCACAATCTCACCAGTGCCGCCACTTGCATGCCCACGAGTCCACCGAGGTCCCCTATGAAGCGCTGGAGCTGCACTGCTCTCCCGCGGACCACGGTAGGGAAGACCTCTGATGCCACCTGGTACGTGATGGCGTAGCTACCGGCGATCGAAGCGATGCCCAGACCAGCCATCGCCATTGTCCAAGCGCCCGAACCTGAAAAGTGGACGTGGACGCCAGTGCCATTTGGCTGCCGAGGTGGTAGGCCGCTGCAGTGGCGTTAGGAAGCAGTGTCGAGGTCGTAACTAACGTCACATTGATTTTGTAAAAGTGTGTTGCCCACACTGAATGTTTTGCGTGTGACAAGTTCGCGCGTAGGAAACATAGCCTAATAAAGAGGATGTCAAAACACGTTAAAACGGTTCCGTCTAGTACACTGATTCAGCGAGCACTGTATTTCACCTAGACTCCCATTCGCGCAATTTCATCCATTCATGTAATGGCTCGAATGCGTCTTAACGCACCCGTTGAAGGCCACAAGATTATCCAATGTTTGTCAAACATTACCACATTATCCGTACAGGGCCGTCACACCTTGGTTAACGCCGTCATCCTGGTTAACTTCCTGTGCTAAGACCCGTGTAATGTTTTCTTTGAAGAGAGGGAGAGATCAAATCAAAGGAATAAATGCAGGTTAACCAGAGGAAAATGATACGTGTAGAAGCAAACATAAATGAATATGTCAAGGGTAAAAGGGACGCCGACCAAAAACATTAAAAGAAAAGAAACCAAGACGTTTCAGCTCCCGTACGGGGGCCTTGTTGGCAATGTGACAGTTAAAAGCGCGAAATATTTTCGAACATCGAGAAACCAGACATAGTTTCTGTAATTCTCTGTTACATATCTCTTCTTTTGCAGAACCTGCAGAATCATATGAATGTACTGGCACCAATATAGCACAACTTCCCGTTCGGCGTGCGCGGCAGTGTAGCGACGTTTCAGCTCCCGTACGGGGGCCTTGTTGGCAATGTGACAGTTTGGCCATACGCCTGGCCATGATTAATGAAATCAGGAGTTCAACGAAAACTCGTTGAACTCCTGAACATTAGAACATTTGCGAACGCCTATGAACATAAGTGAGCCATAGCTTACATGTACAAATGATGAAACAGGCGATGCTTTATACATGCCGCGTACGATAGGGTCACCGCTACAGTGCTACTATTTGGGCGTACGCAACGCTTCAATGTTGCATCTGGAGATATCTATCGGTTCGTCGGAAGACACCACCGCTCTCAGGCGGCACGACTTGTTTTCGAGGCTATTGTGAAAAGAAAGGCGTCACCTACTTACTGGCCCAAATAAGAGACACGAGGAGTGTCTGGTATACGGGAGCAGTCACTTCTGTGTTTCGCACGCATTCCAAGGTCCAGGAATGCAAGCTTCTTCGGTATGGAGAACTTGGCTACGGAATCGACTAATGCACGACGCTCGGTTCAGTGCAAGTTAACGCTTCAATTTACTTCTTTTTGCATTTCCTGCGGTCTTGCCACAGATGCTTCTGGTCGCACCCAATAAAAGCGCGAAATATTTTCGAACATCGAGAAACCAGACATAGTTTCTGTAATTCTCTGTTACACATCTCTTCTTTTGCAGAACCTGCAGAATCATATGAATGTACTGGCACCAATATAGCACAACTTCCCGTTCGGCGTGCGCGGCAGTGTAGCGACACGCAGCCAGACTCGTTGCACCAATCCGCAGGTTGTGCGTGAGAGAGAGAGACAGATGGCACGAAAGAGAATGAGTCTAATTAATTATGGGGTTTTACGTGCCAAAACAACTTTCTGATATGAGGCACGCCGTAGTGGAGGACTCCGAAAATATTGACCACCTGGGGTACTTTAACGTGCACCTAAATCTAAGTACACGGGTGTTTTCGCATTTAGCCCCCATCGAAATTGGGCCGCCGTGGCCGGGATTCGATCCCGCGAAGTCGTGCTCAGCAGCTTAACACCATAGCCACTGAGCAACCATGGCAGATGAGAATGAGTTTAAGCTCTGCATTTACCTGCATTAAAATTTTCAACTAAGAAATGCGATGCGCCACCGGCGCAAATTCCGTGTAAACGCTGAAGACCGCTTTGGCCTACGCACTGCTCTACATATCTAATGAGCCAGAAGCCACCTGAGCGAATTTATTATATTTATACACCGGTGAATCGTACTTAAAGTGACAAATTTTGGTCGGAGAAGAGGGGAGAGCTATTATGCTATACCCTCCTATTCTGCAGAATGAGAACCGTTGCATTAAAATTATCATGTTCAGAGCAAGGAAAATGCACTGAATTGCAGTCTTAGCATATGTAGTTTGGGACGCGTGAAATCGTCGATCATAGCTAAGGAGTCGTTGTCGTGGATGCCTGACTGAAACTGGTTTTAAAAGCTTTCCTACTCGCGCCGCCCCCTCCCCCACCTAAGAAACTCACAGTCACTTAAGTATCCTTACATCATTTGAATGCAAAACCATTATGACATCCCTAATTAAGTGCTTACGTCCACGATGAAGACATCATACCTTGTCACGTGTAGTTCCCAACTCGACCTTAATCCAACTTAATCCAGCTTGCTCTAATTTTACGAACGTTAACCAACCTTAATCCACTTTAATTCAACTTATATAGCCAACTTTATTCCACCATAATACACCTTAATACACCTAGATCTAATTTGTACCAACCTTAATCCACCGCACTCTAGTTTGTACCAACTTTAATCCATTTTATCGTGCCTTAATTCACTTTGCATTAATTTGTGCCGACCAGAATCCACCTTAATCCATTCTAACGTCACATTCAGATGGCTGCGACGAGACGTGTGCAATGACGCACGCATTACGCACACCTTTAGTCAGCCAGAACCGTGTAGCCACCGTGGCGTCGCGGAAGCGTGCTCATCTCGCACGGCAGAGGCCCGGCGCTCGATTCCCACCCAACCCCAAATGTACCAAATTTTCTTTGCAAAGTCATCAATGTAGTACTTTGTTTAGAGGAACCTCACTGACCAGCTTGACGTCAACCCGAGCATTTTTGGACGGGTTTTTTGGACGGGCTTTTACAGTGATTCGAAATCCGCTATAAAGTGTTTTGATAAAGGCTACGTAGCTGGTGTTGCAGCGAAACTTTTTGAAAGCATTGGGATTATGAGAACTGAAATTCGATGGTTTCCTGCGCATATGGGAAAAGTGGGCGAGACTCGGATAAACCTCAATGAGGTTGCTCATGACTTGGCACGAGGACTTGCTAACCGTGACAGTCACAACCGAGCCGTTCACCATCAAGCCAGGGAATCTAGAGATCATTTAATAACATACAATGACATTACCAAACACTACTATTTAGGACGCAGGCAATTCCCATTGCCACATTCAAAACTGAACAGGGCTCAGGCAGTCTCACTGCGCTTATTGCAAACAGGTACATATCCCACACCGTACACCATCAATAAAATATATCCAGAGAGGGAGATTAGGATGGACTGCAACGATTGTAATGGCATCATTGGAATCATACGCATGCTGGCGGGGTGCCCCGCGACTCTCCCCAATCTCACTGAAGAATGGACACAGTGGGAGAAAAGGATTGAAAGCCCATTGTTTCAGGACCAACTAAGGGCCGTCCAGAGGGTCCATGAGGTCGCTGAAAGGCTTGGCCTGACAGTGCCAACGTGGGAGCGGCCCGCCTTGACTTAAGGAGTCGAGCCTCCGGACCTCATTCGAATAAATGTTTTCACACACACACCGCCTTGAGACAGCGCTCGAAATGAACGCATGAAATATTCTAAAGCGCCTAACCCACCTGTACGTGCGAGGCCCATGGTGATGCAAGCGGCGCCTCCGATTGCCAGAAAGACCGTGTTAGGCCAACGACGGCCCAGCACGTCCAGAGTGAGGATGCAGAAGACGTTCACCGGAAACTCGAAGGCCATGGCGATCGAATAAGTTGTGTAAATATTGAGGTCGAGCCTCCCCAGCTCAAGGATGCAGCCATTGTAGCAGAGGCATATGCAGAACCTGCAGCGGGGTACGAGGCAGAGGAACGGCGTGTTTCTTTACTGTTCGTGTAATGTTCCATTGTAATGTTTGTTGCACGGGCGAGACTGCAGCACACTCTGGAGCACTCTCGTGCCCTCTACTTGCGGGCCACTGGTTCGAGGAAGGAACCATCTTTATCGCACTCATGTGTAATCATCGTCGTTGTCATCACCAGCCTGTTCGTGTTCCCTGCAGGCCTCTGCCAGCGATCTCCAATTTTGCCATGTCTTGAGTTAGCTGACCCGATATGATTAAAAACTATCAGCCCAAGCACTCTGTATAGATGGTTAACCACCAAAGCCGAAACGTGCGGCCTCGGTGTTTATTACTGGGCACGGTGTAAGAATGGGCTTACACCATGTTACTGGGTAAACCCCGACAGTTCAATAAAGTCTTTCTCAATTATTGGTTACGTCTTTGTGCTTCTTAATGACGTTACACAAACGTTTCGCTGCGATGGAGAGAACGACGTCAGTGGCGCTATGCCCGCAGTCCACCGTTGTCGCTTGCGTTCGATGTATTGAGTTTGTTCGGTGGCTTGGTTAGCAGCATCCGCCCGGCATTCCCGCTTGCTATTCTTCAGAAGTAAATTGCTTCACAATTAAATCTGTCCGTCACGTAAGACAACGAATGGCTCATACCCCCTTAAGCTTTGGCTCATACCCCCGTAAACGTGGCCTCCCCATTACGACGACAGAAGTGAAACTCTGCAGTGCAATGACGAGTGGTAACGGAGCCATCTATGGAAGAAGAGGACGGCGACGACGAACGCTAGAGAAGTGGCACGAGTGCGTTCGCGCGGTAGCTCCGAGGGGCGACAACGAGCCAGCTATGGAAGACGACGCCGACGCTCAAGCGATTGCTGCTGATGATAGCTTTTCTACACATGGACACGATATTGGAGAAGCTAGCCGTTAACAGCTTTCCTGTAAAAATTAATTAAATTAGGGGTTTGACGTGCCAAAACCACGATCTGATTATTGAGCACGCCGTAGTGGGGGACTCCGGAAATTCGCACCACCTGGGGTACTTTAACGTGCACCTAAATCTAAGTACGACGAGTGTTTTCGCGTTTCGCCCCCATCCAAATGCAGCCGCCGTGGCCGGAATTCAATCCCGTGACCTCGTGCTTAGCAACCCAGTACCATAACCTAATACATTACAATCTCCTAAATTCATTATACCACCGAATTTTTTGGCGTCCCCGAGTACGCTTTCCTTCTCTTGGCGCCCGCTCTATTATAGAGCACCGCTTATCTGCCCTAGGTATTACATGGCCTGTCCAATTTGATTTATTGATCTTAATGTGATTAGAATATCGGCTACTGCTGTCTTCCTGTACTTTAACGTTACGCCTATATTTTGTTGCTGTTGTTGTTGTTATTGTTCTTGTTTTATCGAGCATTGCGTGGTCCTTAAATTTGTATCAAGCTTTTCCGTTAACCTCCAAGTTCTTGCTCTATATGTTACTAGAAGTAGGATGCGACCATTTCACACATTTCTCTTCAAGGATAGCGATAAGCTGCCGCTCATAACTTGATAACGCCTGCCATACGTTCTCCAACCAATTTTTATTTTGTAAATGCCTTTCTTGTGGTATAAATTCCCTTTGAGTAATTGGCCTAGTTAACTGTAGCCTTGCACAGCTTCTAGAGGCTGATGGCCAATCACGAATTTTCATTCTCTTGCCAGGCTATTGAACGTAGCCTTTGTCATCTACATATTTATATTCAACCCTACTGTTGCACTTTGCCAGCTAAGGTCCTCAATAATTTGTTCCAAATTATATACATCATTGCTGAACAAGATAACCCGCCTTATATAGCCGGCTGAAACCTATAAGAGCGAGAAGCACACCTGGCCAACTTGAAAATAATCGCCAACATTCTTAAATGCAAGAGGGTCTAGATTTGCAAATGCTCCACCCAAGTGACACTTGTCAAAAGCGTTAGACGCTTCATGCCAGACTAATATAAAAACTAGATGTTAGTGGACTTCATTTATGTCAGAAACGCGACAGGAGACACACAGACAAGGTCAATGCAAATGATGCACTTGAACAGGGCGCGTTGGCCAAGGCTGCGCACTATCCATCCCACTGCTAACGAGCTTGCCCACTCGGCTCGACGTTCGCTAGCCCAGTAACGAAAAAAGTGTAGGGGAGTTGGAACACGTTGCTTCTCGATATTCAATGCGCCGCGCACAAGCCTGAACGTGGATCCTGTCAATCGCGTGTTAGCTTCAAAACTTTAAGTCTGGGCTCTGCAGGACAGGGCCGCAGGAGACAACATAAACACAAGCACTTGTGATGTTTTTATCGTCTCTTCCATCCGTATTTAACGAGTACCCAGTCTTTCTATATGCACATGTGCCAGCTAAGCCGACAAGAGGTCCTAATGAAAGACATACCTAGATGCGTAAGCGTGTTTCGAGACTCGAGAGAAGTGATATGCGAAAACACCGACTTCTGCTGTCGTTGTGTTCAGGCACACCACATATCTATAAGATTTTATAACCGCCAGCGCTACAGGAACATGCGTAATTTCACATTTATTTGTCTTTTAGTCTCAAGCTTGTGCATGTCACAATCAACATTATCAGCCTACATTTATGTCCACTGCCAGCTGCAAGGCCTCTCCCAGCGATCTCCTATTATCCCTGTACTACGGTAGCTAATTACAAGATATTCCTGCACATTTCCTAATTTCGTCATACCACCTAATTCTCTCCTGTCTTCAAATGCGCTTCCTTTCCCTTGGCACCCGCTCCGTAGGTCCAAAAAACCACCGGTTATCTGCCCTACGCATTATGTGGCCTGCCCATATCGGCTGCGCACGTTAGCTCTTTGATCTACACCGCTCTCTTCCCGTCTCTTAACGTTACGCTTAAATCGTTCGTTCCATCGCTGGCTGCGCAGTCCTTAACTTGTTCTCAGGTTTCTTTGTTAACCTCCAAGTTTCTGCCCCATATGCTGTGCCAGTAGGATGCATGATCGTACGCTTTCATTTTTTTTTTTTCGAAAATATAGTGACAGTCTCCCGCTCTTGACTTGGCAAAGCGTGGAGCATGTGCTCCAACGCATTTTTATTCTGCTGTAAATTTCCATCTCGTAATCAGGGTCTCCTGTTCACCAAGATAAACATACGTGTTTAGTAACCCTCTATGCCCACTGCCGGTCAGGAGGACATGACAAGTACGCATACGTGCTAGCCCTCTATATTGATTTACTGAGCAAACAAGAACATTATTAAGTAATGCAGGTCGTTTTACATGCTGCTAGCAACTACTACTTGCGCTTCGAAGTATTATCTGGCTTCCAAAAAGGGCTCAGAGAAAATTTATGAAGCATGCCCGTATCCGTTCTGATGTGATCACATAAATACGCCATGAATGCCGAAGCGAATGACTAACAAGTTTTCAAAAGATGACAAAGGAACATGCCTCAAGTGCTTGGCTCCTGTGAAAATGTCAGATGCTCGACAGCTGCTTTGGATGTGGCCTGGAACGCCAGTGAGGAGACTTAAAGAATCATGAAAGGCTGCAACGAAGCCAGAGCTACCTAAAAACTACGATTTGTTTGTGATCAGAAAGCTTACTAAGACACTGCTTCAGTTCTTGCGTGACGCGAAGTTCGAAGCTTTTATTCAACGTTCTTTTATGCGTATTGCCTACGGCAAAATCCTGACCAAAAAAAAAAGAAAGTAAAAAGGATGTCCCAGGAAACGTTAGCCAAGTAGTTAAGAAAATACTTGCACAACGTACGATTATGAGACCTACGGTTTCCGGTCATAAGTCCTCTTCCGCCACCACGAATGTATTTTTTTACAAGTTACCCGGCTAATTAGAGAAGAATATTTTTAATCGATATTTTTTAATTCAGAGCATTGCTCTCGATAGGAAAACTGTTACTGCGTCTTAAAACAACCAATTCAGTCGATTTCAGCGAACTATGCCCTGCGTAATGATTATTATTATCTTGTTTCTTGAGCTCGCAGTACGCGTAGCGCCCGAAATACGAAAATTGTCGCGTGATTTCGCACCACGACGTCAGTGTTTCTAAAAGTGACTGGACACCAATGACCATGTTTCTTTACTCACCGCTTTGGTAGCCATAACATCGTCATTCTACTGCGGAATAATAACCATTCTTTAATAACGTCGCATATCGTTCAGTGCTTCTCGGTTATACAGCAACTCTCATGCAGGTACAGTTTACTGTAACATGTCCTAGTTCTACGCCATCTACTTGGGTTTTTCCGAAACCTTTTAGTAACGTAAAATAATAAATAGGCATTCCTTATGAGCATCCCCATACCCGACATTGAATATGCCCTTTCTGCATTTTCTGAATATAAATACCCGTTCCTCCTGAAAACTCTGTAAAAAGGCGAACGAGTATGTTGCTGACAGCAAATCAAAAGGAATGAAATGTGTAGCCGTCAAACCACGTCACTCTTCTAGAAGTGACTGGTGTAAAGAAACAAATAACAGGCTTGTTTTAGCTCCTACGAGCCAACATGGTGAGATGAAATTCGTCATTTGGGCGAACAGCATTCGTAAGGATTCAAGGCTCACCATGCTGCGTAAATCAGCAAGGTTCTTCGTCGAAGCCGGGGCCGCTTCAGCATGGCTTTAGTGCTTTCCCAAAAGCTCAGGTTGTCCCTGGTCATGCCATTGTCGCCGCCCTGCAAATGCAGGCCAGTCAAGTTGCGTGAGGCCGTTTCTAGTACTTGAAAAGGGCGCGGGAGATTTCGGGGAGGGGAGTGGGGCAGACTGAACATATTCCCGCCTAGTAGGTTACACCATATCCATGTTTACATGGTGTAATTTAAGTGCAAACAAAAATGAAATTTGCACGTACGTGACTATTTCACATCATTATGCTGCAGTGTATACCATCCTATTGATGCGCGCCACCACTAAATACCACAAGAATTGTTCGCACCGAGGGCTCGAGAGGGAAATTCCCATTGTGCACAAGAAAAAAAAAGGAATAAAAACGGGCTACGTATTGCAAGCCCTGAGGATGAACCTTCTTTTCACAGTGATCAGTCATTTAGTAGACAATATTCTGAAAGAGGGCCAGTTTATCCTCTGTGTTTAGTATAACAAGAGGTCTCCTGTTCAAGCGGCAAATGAAAAAAAAAAAAACGAGGGTAGCAGGGGCCACCAGATTTGTTGCAATCTGCGACTACGAGGTCCTGCAATGAACTCAGAATAACCAACGCACCCCCGTGCCTGGAGACGCATACGGAACCAACGCAGCGGGCAAATATTATTTGTCTCCTTTGTCGCAAAATGCTATAATATTGGTCCATTTGGCAGCCGTCGAGGTCTTTCCTGCAAGGACAGTCATTACCCTTTTAACATCGTGAACTAACTAGATAGCAGATATGATTCTGTTTGTTCTAGAAAAGGAAACAAGAAACTAGCCTTGCAGCTCTCCGCCACACGTTCAGCGATATTTTGTGCTTTTTAGAAGAATATAAATGATCGCTCAATGCTGAGGAGGTGCGCCAGTGTTAGTAATAAATTCTGACTCCTATATATGCTTACTTAACTGTGGTAGCAGTCCTGATAGCAATAGATATCGTTATGGCAAAAGCTGTCGACGTTGGAGTCGCCGTGCTTTCCTCTGCTATCGACGGCGCATGTGAGGCCCACAAAGGTCGAGACTTAGAAGGCCTTGAAAGAAGTGTGACGCGTTTGGCTGCAAAAGCGACGAAGCCAAGAGGACGCACTGTCCCGCTCTGCTCAGCCGACTCTGCCGGGGCAAAGACAGTGTTTCGCTTCGGCTGTTTGCATGAGCTTTCTGAGCACACACGTAAGCGTCCCTGTTGAGGAGCCGTGCGTGTACCCCACCTGTGACGCACGCACTGGTCTGGGCGGAACGTGTAGTAAATGTCAAGCTAAATCTATCCAATCATTTGATTGGGCGCCGACAAACACTGGTGGTTTTCCGTTGTCCTCATCTCGCGCACTTTCGAGGTGGGACACCTGTCCCGCAGCCGCAGCCATAACTCATCGCGTCAGCGCTGTGACACAGTTGCTAGTTTCTGCCAGGCCCCGCTGCGCCGCAGCAGTTGGCTCTCTCGCCTGCTGTGTCGTTCGATGTCGTGACACGCTTGCTGGTTCTGGCAGAGCGCAGTTCCTGCAGTCCACCCCCTCACCCCCCCCCCCCTTTAGACGTGTCCAATACTTTCAGTGACGGAAGAGCAAAGCAGCCAATGAGCTGTGAGCTACATATATATATTTTTCAGTCAAGAATTACACTGTGAAACTAGGCGACAGTTGTTTTCGCAGAAAGAAAGCTAGGAGCGGATCTCGATAATATTATTTCGTTTTTTATGCGTCGGTGTTTGCCCTTACGGTTCCTGCGGGCGGCTCAGCGACACCCGAAAGTCTTGGGCAGCAGTCGTGCTGTCGGGCGCTTGGTTACGACGACCGCGACGATAGCCAAGTCAGGACGCGCTCAGTAATAGTGCCCCTCCTCTATCCCTAGACGAAACCGGGAGACTTGCGGCAAGGAAAATGCAAAAAAAAATCTGCTCCCTCACAAACTAGTTCTAAGCTGTTGTGTGCTGAAAAGATTTGCTTACCTCATTAGTGAGCCCGGTTCAATGCTGCGTATTTAACACCAAGAAACGGAAATCGAGAATATTGTATTTTGTTTTCCCTAAGGCTTTTCATGATTGTGAGGCGAGTAAGGTTTTTATGCAAAGTATTAGAGCAAGCTTTTTTAACATGAACCGTACTTTTTAATCACTCATGCCTTTGTGTGTTGCCCAAGTTTTAGGGGTATTTACTTGTCTATGTCCTAATCGTTCTTTCTGATGTAAACAATCTAAGTTTCAGTTATTCTATTCATTGGCTGAATAGAATAGTACAATAGAATAGAACCCGGGAAAGAAGCTTGACTTGCAGAACCTCAGGCACACATCTTTAACCTCCTGCTTAGGCAAAGTGCTGGAGCACGTAATTCTAAGCAGGCTACAGAGCCACATGGATGACAGGAATTACTTCCCGCACACCACGATAGGCTTTAGGGCAAATCTATCAGCACAAGACATCATGCTAATACCTTCAGAAGAGGTTTTATACCATATTCACAGGAAAAAAACTAGAGCTGTCCTAACCCCAGATCTAACAAAAGCCTTTAACAACATTAAACATGAGGCATTCATGCTTGCATTGGAGAAACTCAATGTCGGGCACAAAGCATACAACTTTATCAAAGCCTTCCTCTCCAGCAGGACTGCCGAACTCCAGCTAGGCTCCGTCACACGTCTGAAGAAAAAGTTTTTCCTCCTCCTCAATTATTCTGCTGCTACGTACTTACATCAAAACTTGGGGTAAGAACCGGGCTATATAAAGAACAATTGTAAAGAAACTTTAGGGTATTGTAAGAAATTACCGGTCAGCTTTTCTCAGCGGAATAGAAGAATTTAATTTTTCATAGCGTGCATATTTATACCATGTTAAATAGAGGTTCCCGATGCGCTGTAAACTTATTCAGCATTCCATAGGATATATAACTGCTATCCGTACACACGCGCAAGCACAGAAAAAAAAGAAGGAAATGCGCATATCCGGCGCCCATTTTGGAATCTAGTATGTGAAGCGAAGCTTTCGTGAAGCGGGTAATGAAATGCTATAAATGCGCCTATTTTATTCCTTCGTCCTTGGCATAATGGAAACGAGTTCGCGCATCTTCTCTCGCGTACCCGCGCTGCGCGATGCGACACGCGCCAACTTTCTGTGGCAGTGAAAGGTAAGCTATGGAGGCAAAGCGTGCACGAGTGAGAGCTTTCCTGAAAATAGTCCCACGTTTAAACGCGAATCGCATTCCTTGGCTGCTTCAGCCATTTTGAGCCTATCTATCTATCTATCTATCTATCTATCTATCTATCTATCTATCTATCTATCTATCTATCTATCTATCTATCTATCTATCTATCTATCTATCTATCTATCTATCTATCTATCTATCTAGCTAGCTAGCTAGCTAGCTAGCTAGCCTCTTAGGCCGACCCAGTGGCGCAAGTTGTCTACCTTCTTAGGTCGCTAGGTATGTGCTCCTGGTCGTCATGTGTTGTGGTCTTTCCATTATCGTCATTCCAGTTTCCGGACATTTTACTTTCGTCCTTAAATCTTCACCACGCCTTCTGCCCCGACCCAGTGACCCAAGTGGTCTAATAGGTTTGGCCACTACGTTTGAGCTCCTAATAGGTATGCCGTCGTGCTCATTGCATCGCCGTCGTTCAAGCTTTGTCATCCGACGCTCGTCACGCCGGCGTCGTCACACCCCAGTCGTCATACATGTCCTGCGTTCGTTGACACTCCGTCGTAGTGATGCTGTCATGGTCGTTCAATCGTCGTCATTCCAGCTTGTTGATCTGATTCTCATCATTATGTCGTCGTACTCCGACTCCGACCCAATGGTCGATGTTGTCTAATAGCTTGGCGCGATAGGTGTGTGTCAGGTGTCGTGTTGCCGTCGTGGTCGTTGCATCATCACGCCACCTTTGACATCGGACTGATGTCGCTCCGTCGTCATCGTCCATCGTCGTCACGCAGGCGTCCTCGTGCGTTATTCGTCGCACTGTCGTTTTATCATTGGCATCGTTTCAGTTACGTCATCCCACTGTCTTGACGCCGCCGTCGACATACCACCTTCGTCGTTTGAACGATGCGACTCTTTCTTCGTCATAGTACTGTAATCATACTGTGATCATTCAATCGTGATTATGCCACCCTTGTCGGGCCGTCATCGTCAGACAGTCACTATCAGACCTCTACTGATAATGCCTCCGTAGTCGTGCCATCCACGTCACTACAGCTTCCTCACACGATTGCCATCATGCCCTTGTCGCCATAAAGGCTTCGCGATACTGTCGTCGTCCCGTCATTGTCGTCACACACTCATCGACATCCCACTGTTCTCATGCCACTGTCATGCCATCGTCGAAGTTGCCGCTTCCCGGCAACTGCATCTTCATCATCGTCATCAACAACCTGGTTACGCCCACTGCAGGGCAAAGGCCTCTGCCATATTTCTCCTACTACCCCGGTCATGTACTAATTGTGGCCATGTTAGCCCTACAAACTTCTTTATCTCATCCGCCCACCTAACTCTCTGCCACCCCCTCCTACGCTTCCCTTCCATTGGAATCCAGTCCGTAACCCATAATGACCATCGGTTATCTTACCTCCTCATTACATGTCCTGCCCATGCCCATTTCATTTTCTTGATTTCAACTAAGATGTCATTAACTCGCGTTTGTTTCCTCACCCAACCTGCTCGTTTCTTATCCCTTAACATTACACCCATCATTCCTCGTTCCATAGCTCGTTGCGTCATCCTCAATTTAAGTAGAACCCTTTTCGTAAGCCTCCAGGTTTCTGCCCCGTAAGTGAGTACCGGTAAGACACAGCTGTTATACACTTTTCTCTTGAGGGATGTAGCGTTCCTAACTAGAACGGCAACAGAAATGACATTATCTAAGTGAGACGGGTGTCGTCCGCCATTTTATTCCAACTTCTTTCTTTTCACTTCTCCCCTAGCACCTTCCTTCGTCTTCTTTCATGCGTCCAGCGCAGACCGCTTCACTCTTCCGGATTTCTTTTAATTACACCTCCTGGGGTAATACTTGAATACGTTTCCAATAGCGGCGCACTCCGTTTGGCCCGAGGCTCCGGCGTACCAGACATTCTTCAATATTCCATGCTGGCATGCAGTCTTAATAACTTGAAATTGTCCGCAATATTTTGAATTTGAGGGCACAGCTCCTTTCCTTACAAGGACATAGTCTCCAGGCTGTATGTCCGGTATCTCGCTACTGTGCCTTTTATCAAAGTTTCGCTTCATGCGGCGCTTGTAGATCTCCTGTTCTTTGACAGTTTTTCTTACTTCCGCAAGTTCGAGGTTCTCTAGGAGACCTAGCTCACGATCTGCAGGAAGTATGGGCGCTGTACCTGAAGTTACAAAATGAGGGCTGCAGCCTAAACTCGTGGTGTATGATCTGTTGTGATGCTTCACAGCGGCCTCGAGACAGCACTTCCAGCCACCGGCAAAGTCTGGATACATCTTCAGATACTGTTTGATGTCTCGTATGGCACGTTCCGCTAGGCCGTTTGCTGCCGGGTGGTATGGAGAAGAATACTTTATCATGATGTCGTGCTCCTGGGCCCACTTTGATAATTTGGCACTCCGAAAAGCCGGCCCGTTGTCGCAGACGAGCGTCTTTGTGTGTTTAAAACACTCAGCTTTGAGGAGGTCTATTACGCTGTTTGCGTCTTCTTTGCCAGCTTTAGCCGCAATCGTCCGTGTGCACTCATCTATGGAGAGCAAGAAAGCTTGCGTTCGCTTGACTCCTTCCCCCTTCTTTTTGAGCTCCGCGAAGTCCAAATGAATTACTTCGAACGGGATGCTTGAATATTCAGGGTTTGTCATAACGTCTGTCGATTGCTTGAATTTAACTTTGTTCACCTGGCAGAGGTGGCATGTGCGGATGTAATGGCTGATGTCGTTTTTCATGCCCGGCCATGTGAATCTCATGAGCAATTTCTTATAAGTGCGCCAGAAGCCATCATGTCCACCCGATTCAGGGGTGTCGTGGTATAGATGAAGAATCCTTGGAATCATAGTTGGTGGTACGTGATACCTTCCATTGATAAACTGGAGCTCTTCTGTACCTTCCCATAGCTTAATATGATTGATTGTATCTGGATTATTGCCTGATTCCTGTACAAGTAATCTTGATAGTGCGTCAGCGTCAGTGAGGAGTGGGCCAGGACGGTGCGAAATTACGAAATCAAATTGTTGCAGATAGTTCACCCATCTAGCAATGCGGCCTCTTGGCTGGGCCATGCTCAGAAGTTGAGTCAATGCTTGATGGTCCGTGAAAAGTATGAATTTGGCACCTTCCAGGTAAGTACGAAAGTACTGCACAGCTTTTAAGACGGCCAGAGCTTCCTTTTCTGTGGTACAGTAATTGATTTCGGCGGGTTTCAGAGTATAGCTGTAGTACCCCACGACGTAGTGTTTGGTTTGATCAGCTTGTTTGGATGGCTTCTGGTATAGAACTGCACCGGTAGCATAATGTGATGCGTCCGTGTTCAGCACGAAAGGCAAGGAAAAATCCGGTATTCGCAAGATGGGGTCCGACGATATTAGTTTTACAAGCTCACGATAGACAGCTTCGCACTTCTCGTCCCAATGAAAAGGCACGTCTTTCTGAGTTAAACGTGTGAGGCACCTTGTTCTCAGTGCGTAGTCTTTGATAAACGCCCGGAAGTGTCCTGCAAGGCCAAGAAAAACGCGCAGGGAGTGCACATCATAAGGCTTTACCAGCTTGGAGATTCTCTCTACCGATTCTTGCTTGGTGCTTTTAGTCTGTCCATCAAACACCCTGCCAAGAAATACTACGGTATCTTGAAAGAACGCACTTTTCTTGAAGTTGACTTTGAGTTGGGCAAGACTGAGGGCATGAAGAACTTTTGAAAGATGACTACGGTGTTCGTCCTTTGTCTTTGAGTAGATGATGATGTCGTCGATGTACACATTGCAAAATGTGCCCAGGTAAGGTTTCAGAATGTCCGTCATAATCTTCTGAAACCACGCAGGGGAGTTTTTCCAACCAAATGGTAGGCGGTTGTACTCAAACAAGTCAAATGGGGTTATGAACGCGGTGTACTTCTTCGTTTCTTCACTTAGTGGAATCTGCCAAAAGCCCTTGCAGAGATCTATTCGTGAAAACCAATGGCAACCACCGGTTTCGTCAATGATGTCGTCGATTCTCGGCATTGGATAAGGTATCAATTCAGTTTGACGATTGAGAGCCCGGTAGTCTGTGCAGAGGCGGAATGTCCCGTCTTCTTTAGGTGCAATAGTGATAGGAGAAGCAAATGGGGATACAGAAGGTCGGATGATACCTGCGTCTAACATTTCTTGCAACTCCTTTTTCAGCCACACCTTTTTATCTCTGGACATATTATAGGGGGTTCTACGAACCACTGTTTTATCTGCGAGCTCGAAAGGAACGACATAGGATTTCATTGCTGGAGGGTAGCTTCCTATGCATATAAGCTCTGGGTACTTAGTCTTGATGTCTTCGTGGTGAAAAATTAGCCTTGATACACTAGGATCTTCACCAGGGTCTTCTGTTCTTATCGTGTCTTCGGCCATTACCTTGTCATCCCAATAGAGGTTCATCTTAAGTTTTTTCATGTCTGGACGGGACAAAAGAAAATCGTAGGTGACATTGGGAATGGCCAATACGTCACTGGTAATAGCATTTCCTTGAAATTCAATAGCCAGGGTTACCCATTCGCTATGCATGGTCACTGACCCATCGTAGGCTTGGACACGCAATGTTCTACCAGCGTGCAGACGACTGGCATCCACTCGAGTCTTGTTGATAAAAGATACCGAAGCTCCACTGTCAACGAGAGCCTTCACTTCAATGCCATCTACCTTAATGGGGGCGTACAATAAGCTTGACGACACCAAATATACTGTCTCACTGAAGCTCTTTTTCTGGGGCTTGTGATGCACGGTAGACAGATTATGTGGAAGTAGGTTGCCGTGAACTGCGGTAATTGGTTCTTCACCATCCTCACAGTCATGATTTACGCTTCCCAGAGATTTGTTTATGAAGCTGTGTTCACATTCAGTTGACGGCAATGACTCTAGATTGGAATCAAGTTGCTCTGTTCTACCATCTGGCTGTCTTCTCGATGTAATTCTTGGCACTGAGGTCTGTAGAAAGTTCAGAAGGTCATCAAACGTTCTTGGACCTTTGAGCTGGACATGACTACGGATCTCGATACACAACCCTTGCGTTATCAAAGCTACAACAGCAGAAGACGACAGCTTCGGTTCTGCAGAATACAACAGGCGACGCTTCTCAAGACAGTACTCAAGCAGAGAGCCACCTGTATAACTTAACCGCAGTGCCGCATCCCATCTTTCTACTGCGTTGCCTTCGAAAGCCCCTAAAAAGTTGCTTTTCCACAGTTCCCAACATGTTGTTCCATAATCCATGAGTTGCACGTCATACCATTTTCTGGCTATACCGCCCAAATAGCGGCGCATATGCAAAATCTTTGTGTCGTCGGAGTGCCACAGATTCTTGTCACAGGCGTACTCGAAAAAACACAGCCAGTAGTGTGCATTTTGCGATTTTCCTTCAAAAACATCTGGTTCAACAATACTTCGTGCTGACTGCTCTCGACTAAGCGCTTGGACGAAAGTTCTCATTATTTCGATCTGTTGTATAATGTTCCTTTGCAGTTCCATAACACTCAAGTCTAGGCTCACCTTCCCGGCAGGCGTTTCCTCTTTGAGGGTGCCACGTCGTATGGGTTCCAGAACGAGTTCGCTCAGTGTCCGCAGTTGTAGATTCACTGTCACCGATCCTGTTTGCACGAGGGCTTGGCGGCTGATTGCAGCTTGTTGCAGCACCACGTTGATCAGCGCGGTAGAACTAACTTCAAGAGGAAGGTCCGTCGCTGGCTCACCGTGCACTTGGTATCGGGTGAACACAACAGACTCTGATGACGCCTGGTCGACGAAAAACGTCACCCGCATCGCTGGTCTTCGAAAACTGTCGGCTGCGCCAAAATGTAGCGTTCCTAACTAGAACGGCAACAGAAATGACATTATCTAAGTGAGACGGGTGTCGTCCGCCATTTTATTCCAACTTCTTTCTTTTCACTTCTCCCCTAGCACCTTCCTTCGTCTTCTTTCATGCGTCCAGCGCAGACCGCTTCAAGGGATAATGTCAACCTGCTGTTCATGATCTGAAAATGCCTGCTGAACGCACCCCAGCCCATTCTTATTCTTCTGACTACTTCAGTCTCATGATCCGGATCCGCGGTTACTACCTGTCCTAAGTAGATGTATTCCCTTACCTCTTCCAGTGCCTCGCTACCTGTTCTTTTCCCGAGACTGTTAAACATCAATTTTCTGCAGATTAATTTTTAGACCCACCCTTCTGCTTTGTCTCTCCAGGTCAGTGTGCATGCATTGCGATTGGTCCCCTGAGTTACTAAGCAAGGCAATATCATCAGCGAATCGCAAGTTACTTAGGTATTCTCCATTAACTCTTATCCCCAATTCTTCCAAATCCAGGTCTCTAAATACCTCCTCTAAACACGCTCTGAATAGCATTGGAGAGATCGTATCTCCCTGTCTGACGCCTTTCTGTATTGGGATTTTGTTGTTTTCTTTATGGAGGACTACGGTGGCTGTGGAGCCACTATAAATATATTTCAGTATTTTTACATACGGCTTGTCTACACCCTGATTCCGTAATGCCTCCATGACTGCTGAGGTTTCAATTGAATCAAACGCTTTCTCGTAATCAATGAAAGCTATATATACTGGTTGGTTATATTCCGCACATTTCTCTATCACCTGATTGATAGTGTGAATATGGTCTATTGTTGAGTAGCCTTTACCGAATCCTGCCTGGTCCTTTGCTTGACAGAAGTCTAAGGTGTTCCTTATTGTATTTGCGATTACCTTAGTAAATAGTTTGTAGGCAACGGACAGTAAGCTGATCGGTCTATAATTTTTCAAGTTTTTGGCGTCGCCTTTCTTATGTATTAGGATTATGTTAGCGTTCTTCCAAGATTCCGGTACGCTCGAAGTCATGAGGCATTGCGTATACAGCGTGTCCAGTTTTCCTAGGACAATCTGCCCACCATCCTTCAACAAATCTGCTGTTACCTGATCCTCCCCAACTGCTTTCCCCCTTTGCATAGCTCCCAAGGCTTTCTTTATTTCTTCCGGCGTTTCTTGTGCGATTTCAGATTCCTCTTGACTATTCTCTCTTCCATTATCGTCGTGGGTGCCACTGGTAGTGTATAAATCTCTATAGGACTCCTCAGCCACTTGAACCATCTCATCCATATTAGCAATGATATTGCCAGCTCTGTCTCTTAACACATCTGATTCTTGCATATTCCTAGTTTCTTCTCTACTGCTTTTAGGCTTCCTCCGTTCCTGAGAGCATGTTCAATGCTATCCATATTATACCTCCTTATGTCAGCTGTCTTACGCTTGTTGATTAACTTGGGAAGCTCGGCCAGTTCTATTCTAGCTATAGGATTAGAGGCTTTCATACATTGGCGTTTCTTGATCAGATAATTCGTCTCCTGTGATAGCTTACTGGTATCCTGTCTATCGGAGTTACCACCGACTTCTATTGCACCCTCCTTAATGATGCCCAAAAGATTGTCGTTCATTGCTTCAACACTAAGGTCCTCATACTGAGTTAAAGCCGAATATCTGTTCTGCAGCTTGATCCGGAATTCGTTTATTTTCGCTCTTACCACTAACTCATTGATCGGCTTCTTATCTACCGGTTTCTTCCGTTCCCTCCTCAAGTCTAGGCCGCTTCTACTTATTACCATGCTATGGTCACTGTAGCGCACCTTGCCGAGCACGTCCACATCTTGCATGATGCCAGGGTTAGCAGAGAGTATAAAGTCTACTTCATTTCTAGCCTCGCCATTCAGTCTCCTCCACGTCCACTTTCGGCTATCCCGCTTGCGGAAGAAGGTATTCATTATCCGCATATTATTCTGTTCTACAAACTCTACTAATAACTCTCCCCTGCTATTCCTCGAGCCTATGGCATATTCCCCCACTGACTTGTCTCCAGCCTGCTTCTTGCCTACCCTGGCATTGAGTTCGCCCATCAGTATAGTGTATTTTGTTTTGACTTTACCCATCGCCGATTCCACGCAGCTTATTCAACTGCAGCTTATGCAACCGTAAACTTTACCGCGAAATCCTCGCGGCGAACTCTATGCGCGAAGGCGAGTTTTCTGGTTCTTTTCTTTCGTTTCCTCGCAAGGCCGGCGGTGCCGCTGTCGCGCATGCGCGGAGGCGACCGCCATCTGGTGGTCCTGTTAGGAACGCAGCGGGGCACGAGGCGCGCGCCTCCCGCTGTGGGTGATTAATTTTTGCCCACGGAATGACGAATGCACTGGGGGGTAGATGTATACAGCTTCACTCTAAAGAAGAAACGCATAAATGACCGGAAACAAAGAAAGGAAATAATCGTCGCGACTTTTCCTCTTTCTGAGTCTTCTGTCGTTCGTACTACAGTGAAAGCTCGTTAATTCGAACTTCATTAATTCGAATTTATGGATAATTCGAACTGTACGATTTGGTCCGGCCAAGCTCCACAGAAGTCTATGTATAAAAAAGTCCGTTAATTCGAACGCGAGAAGGTTCCCTCACGGATAATTCGAACTACGCTCGCATGGCACACGGCCAGAGAAATGCGCCTACGGCCTACACACAAGGCTGTGTTGCCTCCTTATTGGAGAGAACGGCGAGAGAAGGCAAAATCGGAAAAAATCTAACCGACGCGGGGTCAGCCAGAAGGCAGCGGCGGCTGCCGCCTCTCCGTTCTACGTAACCTCCGAGACTTCTTGCCCGTTGCGAATCTCGGAGGCTTTGCAAATCTTGTACAGCTGCTAATGTTGTGCGAAGATGGCACGGCAAGCGCCAAAACACAGCGAATCAAGTACGTCGCAGCTGCGTTTGCAATCAAGAACCAACGAATCAGGGCCTTCGCCACCTTCACATGTTCGGCGTCTTCGTCTCGGCAGTCTTCATCGGTTGTGTACCTCTGTTTTCAGCTTAGGAGGTATCGGCCGTCGCGACTCATTGTGGTGGTGTTAAGCCTCGGCTAACATTCGTTTCTGTGGACATCGGTGGTGTGGCACAGTCGGACCCAGAGCTTCGACTTGAAGATGGCGTGTGCCCGCAGCACATGCCATCACTTTCTGACACGCCAAATTTCTGACATTCCCTACTGCTTCCAAATCGCAGTGTACTGTTGCTCTCCTTCACTTTCGTTAGTTCGAACTTTCGTTAATTCGAACTGAAGCGGCTTCCCCATGCGGTTCGAATTAACGAGCTTTTACTGTATTTATCTTTTGGGTTTTGCGCGAGCAGTACAATTCAGAAAGGCTCTTAAGTTTCCTCGATTTTGTGAAGGCATGGAGAGACTTTATAGACGTGCTATGACCGCAGCTTTGTGCTGACCAAGGATTCTCATGCGCGGACGACGTCCGGGTGGTTTCTTCACACTGCGACTACATTTTCTATCACCAAGAGTAGCTTGTGCCTGGGTAGCCTTACGCCGATAGGCGGAAGCTTTGTCCCCGCGTATAAATTACTTTCGATTGAGTGAAAACACGCGCCTTTCTCAGAGCTTTAGCAAGATGTGCATTTGTAATTACTCGCTTAAATAACTTATAACTGGTCACACTCAAAAAACGCAGAAGCCATAGAGATGTTATGAACACGCCATAGGCAAGCCCTTTTCTTAATGTATTATTTTGTTAGTCCAGAATCACACAGTATCCATTTATAGTACAGTTTATCATGCAGTACAGTTTATCGAGAAATAAAAAAATTTCTGATTTTTTTCATGTTCTCTAACACTTCAGTACTCACAATTAGGAGTTCCAAAATTTGTTCTCTTGTGACTTTTCTTCTATTCCTTGATGCGAGGCGCTCGAGGGAATGGACCGCCTCGGCAACGCGACCAACTGACACAAGCCAGCTCGAAGACTCGGGAATCCAGCTGTGGTGCAACATTGACATCATATCAATTGCAGTATCTATGTTTCAGACCAAGGGCGTTACATTGAGACAAGTTCACTATACCTCGTCATAACGAAGTATGGTGCAACGAATGCGCATAATGGTAATTTGGCAGCCTTGTCACAACGCTCATGTTCCGCATTATGACAGCACATGATTTCCATTTGTGCTTTTAAGCGTGAAATGTTTGTGTATTGACGCTGCGTCACAAAATGGAGCGCAATTTGAATCCGCATTTGATGACCGACTGATAACACAAGTACGGCACTAGACAAGCAGATGCCTGGAAATTCACAAACATGGTGCAATAAGCCGTGCCTAAACATGTGAAGTTTAAGGGCAACAACAACCATATATATAGCACCGTTTCCTCTAAGGTCGCTGTTCGCACCAGCTTGTTGAGATTATTGTCATTCTCAGACTTGAAAAAGCAAAGAAATGTAGCATCTTAAATTTGGTACTGACAAGGATCTGACAATCTGAGGGACAGATTTGTGTTGAGAAGTTTCTCAGAACAGTAACAATAACACATGTACCTAGATGTTGGTAAATCTACTCGCGCATAACAACAAAGAACACACAATTGAGGAATATAGTCACACAAGGGTGTCAAGCATAACAATTAGTTGTTTATTAAAGAATATTGAAATATATACCAGTAGTTATCTTGCAAAACCAAAAAAGTTCAGTGTATCAGAATACCGAATAGAACAGCTAAGCAGTGCGCTAGATGTGTCTCCCAAGCGGTCAAGCCTGATACACTTCGTCTGGACATATGAAACAGCTGTCTGAACTTGTCCCGATGGGCATTGAACCCTAATGCGGCTAAATTTCCGCCCAGTCATCAGCCGTCGTATAAAATAGAAATATCAGTCAACCGTAACGGCACAAGGATCGCAAACTTCCTTCCTATGCAAATGTTTTGAGCACGTGTACGTACTGTACGCATGTACGCACCGTGTACGCACAAAAGATGTGTACGTTCAGCAAACTCTCTGTTGGGATTTTATGCCGCTTCTAGACTATTGAGAACATGTTCTTTAGCCCCTAAAGATCTTAGACTTGTTAATAAAAAAAAGGAACATACAATAGACAAAGCAGCAGCAGTACGTCGGAAATTGCTGCACCGTAGAGGAAGGCCCGCCAGTTCTGTGTCAGGTAGCCGTACCAGGGTACCGCGCAGCCAACCACTCCCCACGCGGTGGCCCACACAAAGGCCACCAGAGTCCTTCTCTGAGCTACTGTGTACTCCAACACTGCATCATACGCCACACAAATGAATCGTTGCTCAATACAGCAAGGCGAAATAATGAAAAAGAAAATGGAACATATCGTACTGGGCCCGTATTCACAAAGATCGCTTACTATATATGTTTTGGTAAGAAGAGATTCCGGCCAATCCTGATGCTAGCGAAGGAGGCCGGCCAATGCCAAAGAACACGTACGAACAAAAAGTCTTGTGAATTTCACCGCTTGTTACACGGAACACGGAAAACATGTTAAAGGTAAAACAGGTCAACGACACTCTCGGTCAGTTGGCTAGCCTATAGAGGGAGAGCGTATAGGAGAACAAGTTATGAAGGGAATACGGCAAGCAGTTAATTCACGGAGGAGCAGACACATCGTGTTTAGATACAGTTAGTCTGCATTAGATTATGTTGACCAAATATTTCAACACTGCTCTGCCACATTTCATGACAAATTAAAGTTAATGCCATGCTTCCGCGAACAGGATAGCAACAACATGGCAGTTCGTCACGAGGCCACCGTACCGATGCTTGTAAACGTTATCAGAAACAAATGCAAACATGAGACAGAAGTCACCAGGAGACCACGGCATGCTTTAGACGTTTGCAAAACATGCGCGCAACTGCAACTGACGGCGCTGTATCTATGATGCAGTAGATTTATGGTCAATCTTTGACGTCCGAAAGTAAAACATGCATATGAGAGATGCTGAAGCAATGGGCACCGAAATAATTTGAAATCGAATAATAATTACAGAATACTTGCAGCTGGATGCCAACAACAGCGACCGCGTTTTCCTGTACAGCTCTCGCTTTTGCATCTTTTTCTGCACGAATGTATACGTGTTCATTGCTGGCGCCCTTGTGCGTGCATACGTTACTTGCGAGATCATTCAATGCAGTCACCATATTAGAAGATCCAGTTTTCGTTTTGCCAGCCATACGCAACGTTTACGAGCATCGCCGTGTGTGTTCTGTCAGTTAGCATTTTCATTTTTTTTCTTTAAATGATTCACCAAGACTTCAAGTCGTAGCTTGTGTGTTACACTCGGCACCACCGAAAAAGCCAGTACCTAATGCTTCCATTGGGAACTTTTTATTTGATTTTTGGAGGGAGCGCTAATAGACATATATTATACCTACCACGTGCGTGCGTGAACCTATTTTGGTGCGGTAAGTAAACAGTCGTACAGAGATTGTTTCCTGCAAATTTCTCATTTTGCCTGGTCGAGCAACATTAGGTCTCGCACATTTTCTTTGCCCAAGACAGAACCGTTTGTAGATTGAAGCAACGAGCACGATAAACTTAAGACCCATGGTCATGGTAAATGAGTTATCTCCCTGTATGACGGCGGCACGCTACCGCCTGTCATACCCGTGGTCTGTCATACGTCTGTGACCGGAGCCATCAGTCTGCTACGTTTGTGCTGCTCATTATGATGCGGCAGATTAGTAGTACGGGGCATCCGAATGCTTCTACGTGCGTTTATTTTCTCTCCTGTGTATAGTGACTTGAGAATACATTTACAATACATTGGGCGTTGTGCGGTGAACACCACAAAGCGCAATGTATAATTTATGATACGCTGTTGTGTACCTCAATATGGTGACTTAAGCTAAACTTAACACAGTACACATGGTAGCGTTTTTGGCAAGCTTATGCGTGGTTTCACTTGGGGGAAGGTCAGTAAACCAACTAGGTAATGTCTAATTACTATGGTGAAATAAAATTTCACTGTTGTTTTTTTCATGCCCAGCACGGACAGAAATAAATTTGGCGAAGTTGTTCAACTTTTCCTTCGGGTGGAATGGTGCTTGTGCTTGGTGGGGCTAATTAATTAAGTAACACCGCTTATATTCATTAGAGTATTTGCTATTTCACCGCTTCGATAAACAGATAAATTGTTACAGAAGCTCAACAGTTTAAAGGTAGCTGTGTTAGAACGATATATTGGAGGCCTTGCACTCCAGCATGCATATATATATATATATGTATATATATATATATATATATATATATATATATATATATATATATATATATATATATATATATATATATATATATATATATATATATATATATATATGTAGGCATTAAAGCCAGCCGATGCAATTGAACTTGACACTCTCTCTTTGTTTCAATATGAGGTGTCCCTGCGTGTTCAATGCATTTTTCTCATAAGAGTCCGTAGCAGGTATACCGCCGTTTCTACTAAGCAGTTAAAGTAATGTCACATTCTACCTATAGTGACAGCTGCCATAAAAATAACAATTAGAGGGGCCTGCATGACTTACCCAGGACAAATATCGCACTATTAACGCTCAGTGAGCTCATGCCAGCAAAACATCGAAGCACTGCGAATCCCACAAGATCGCTGAAGAAGGTCCCAGCGATATTGGCACCAGTTCCGATAAGCGTCAATATCGCGGCAGTCTTCTTCCGTCCAATTCTGCACTGGAGCAAGAAAAATACACGTTAGGGAGAGCGCATTTCACCGAAAATATTAAAAAGTCACTGATCACGAAGTTTGTTACGAACGTGAACGCATGAAAAAAAGATCAACAAAAAAAACGCGGAGAGAGACAGACATCAAAATAGAAGAGAGTAAAGGAAGGGAGGTTAGCCAGACGCACGTGCGGTTTGCTGCCTAACACAAAAACGGAATGCTCCTTATAGTCATGCGTTGCTTTCCTGCTTTCTTTTCAGCTTTTACGCTCAGTTGTTATTTCTTCCGCCGTTTAGTGTCTATCTATCTATCTATCTATCTAGTGACATTGTTTGAACTAAAGCCCCTCCATACACGTTCCCGCCGACCAGGTTAAGTACCGCCAACCTGCCCTCCTCCTCCACGCTCCTATCCCACTCACCCCCTTAGCTTCCGGCGTCAAGCGGAACTTACGTAGCTGCAGCTTCCTGTTCAGAGTGGAAGTGACACTTTGTTTTTTAGCGTTGTTTACTTTCGCGCCACTGCAGAGGCTTTAATTGCACGAGCTGCGGTTGAAACTGTGAATGCGATTCCATCCAAGAACCACCGCCTACTGTAACCAGCGATCTGCTCGTGTTCGCTGCTTCGCGTCAACCTGCGACGGGTTGTGGCACGAGCAACTGCGTACAGTGGAATGTAGTGCCTGGGCGCTTGGAGACCACTGCCGTTTTTCGTGCATTTGGACAACAGCGACCGCGAACTACTACTTCAGCGGAATACAACAGCTTGTCCCCTTTGCATTCTTCTTATGGTGACTGCCACAGCTTTAAGCACGCGCGGACGTCTCACCATCGTCTAACAGCAGTCAAAGCGGAAATTCCTGCAGCGCAACTCCAGGAAGCGGAAACGCCGGAACCGGAATTTTTTAAATCGGAAATGCCGGAAGCGGAAATACCGGAACTGGATTTGGTGTGAGGGGAAAAGGCGGCGCACAACAAAGGTTGTCGCTACTTAAGAAAGCGGTGGTGGCACGTAGATCCAGGGGTTTTAGTTTGAGCTAGAAGCGTCCTTTATACAGGAACGTACATTTTTCGCTGAAACTCGTAAAAAAGATTTTGCACCTACGTTGTTGAGCACTTGCTCAAATTTCGCAGAAAGATCGCATTTGAAGGCCTACATTCTTCAATGTAACAACCCGTACGATTACTTGCGTGGTTTTTAAAAAAATCTGCGATGTTGCGCCATTGCCTGTTGGGAAGCTAGCTGCTGCGAAGGCAGGGCAAGCATGACTTTGTGTCGCCGCCTGTCGGCACCTGCGGCAAGCAGCCGTTCCAGGAGGGCTGCCGCGTGCTGCCCGCTCCCGTGGAGCGCGCAGCAACCCTCCCGGAACGACTGCTTTCCTCAGCTTCCAACAGATGGTGACACAAGCTCATGCTAACGGCTGCTAGTACTGTGTTTGCAGCGACTGCCATAGACAAAGGCACTCTCGCATTTTTATTTTTTTATAGTCAGGCAAGTAACTCTAACAAGTGTAAAAGTGAACGATTCTGCCCGCGGAATGCGACCTTTCTGTAAAATTTCACTAAGAACAGAACAGCGATAAGCGCAAGATATTTTTTATAAAATTTTCAGCTAAAAACGCAGGTTCCTATATGTTTAACTGTGAGTTTTTGTATTCGCTTTCCGTCCTAGCAACAATTCCAAAACACGGTTCAATATAAATGCATATTGCCGACGCTCACATGACAAAGAAAGCTGAACGTAACCATTAAAATGACCGTTTGTCGCTGCCATGACTTGCATAATATGCCCACTTCGCTCGTTCCTTGTTCCCACAAGATCATTTAAAACCTCCGCTGATTTTTAATCGGTACTCATTCGCCACGTATAATGTTTCAGAACAATCAGTCAGCGATGTAAGACAGGGGAGGCATTGCACTCGTGGGGTTGGTGACGACGAGCGACGCCGCTGACTTGGTCTGTCGACTTGCTATATGTTGCGTGTCAGTTCTCTGTATACTTTATGTTTCTGTGACAGCTTGGTGGAAGGCACGCGGTTCTCTGGCAACCTGAAGCGGACCAGTGAATATCTCGCGGGCCCAAAAAACCGTGCTGTCTGATGACTAGAACAGTTCCTCACTCGCCATTTCATCGGTAATGCTGCCGGAAAATAAACGTTATGTGGTTTTACGTGCCAAACATACTGCAGTAGCCAAACTACTATGGGAAATAACTGGTTTATTTTAAGTCTGAGTATATATTTACATATATGCTGCCTACAGAGTAGAAGCAGCAGTCAGTATGGTGAACCAATAGAGGAAGCAGGTCTGCACCTCTTCGTCTTCATCACTTTCATAAAGATGTCTGCCCACGCTTCAATTAGGCTGTATACATGCTGCTTTATACGTCGCGAAACTTTGTGCTCCGACGAGAAACCATACCGACGCGCTTGTTCTGTCAATGAAATTCTGAGCGATGAAGTACTTGCATTGCGCTCGTACCCATGTGACGGTGCGATGTAAAGGCGGTATTCAAACAGGAGGGCTTCAGTTGAAGGCTTTCCGTCTGAATAACCGCCTTCAATATGCTAGCTGACAGGAAGCTGACCTCTGAGATGCGTATTTATTCGACCAATAAATGCGCACGACGCAGCTACATTCGATAGCACCAGTCACTTGATACCTGAAGTACATACCTATCTGATAATGTTCCGCAGATCAAGTACCCGGCCATGGAACCAAGCCAAAATGCAGTGTGGACCGTGTACAACTGCCAGCTCTCTCCACAAAACCACTGGTTCTGCCAAGAATCGAAACAAAGAGCACGTCCAACTCACGCTTCTGAAATGAGGAAGTTTTTACATGCAGGCCGATCTAGCTGCTCAAAAGCAATATGGGCATTCTTCGTTTCTGATTTTACAAGCGTGTCTGGTAATATAGTTTAGCAGAAGACACATTCTAAACGTGTCTTATAAAGTATAGTATCATACTTTACTCTACATTACAAGTGGGACAAGCTGTTTGATCGTCTGTGAAACTTTTCATCAGGGTGCTGCAAGATCATCTGAAGTGATGGGAATTAGACACGCCATAGTTTTATTGTCACGAGCCACTAACCGCGATAACGTATGAAACAATTGAAACAATGAGCAGCTATAAGTCCAAGGCTGTGTACCTGCCGGAGAAAAACAACTATCTAGCTTTACAAAGCGAGTTAGGCAAAGGTTCACCAACTGGTATCTAGAAAAACCGATACTTGGGATGTTCTTTAGGATGAAAGTTTACAGTCAACACCTCACGTTTCGCTGTCTGTGGACTACCCACTTACGCAACTCACGACAAATATCCATGCATGTATCCAAGACAAACTAGATGCGAAGGACCCGTCACTTATTTTTTTCTGATTGGTTGGACGACGGCTCTCCAGGCGATGTGTAAAAACATCAGGTCCACGATAAATGCCCTGCGTGCTACAGCTCACGATTATTTCCGGCGGTAAGAAAGTTCTCGAGCGGCAGTTTTCTCAGACAGCACACGCTACACGTGTGAGCAAATAAATGTAATTTGTCATTTCTATTGCTTACCTCCATCGTTATCGTCTGGAAAAACTCGCTCCGGTCGTACTGCCATCCTTCAGGACAAGACTTGAGATATCCCTGAACAGTTGTTTCGTTGCGGTAAGCGTGTTCTGACGCAGAAAGTGCGCGGAGGTCAAGACACTTGCCCCTGGGTAGACGGCTTATCTCATCAACAGATGGTATGCTGCCATTCGGGAAGCACCATTGGCTGAACGGCGTCACCGTGATTAGGAAATGGCCGAACACGTACAAAGCTGTGTGGAAGCCGCTCAGCACCAGGAGTAGCAACATGGCGGTCTTGTTGAACAAGCCGAAGCCACCGGCCTTGACGAGGACTTGCTCAAAATCCATGCCTCAGATCTGAAAGTGCATTTAGTTTCCAATAACGTTCCTTTACCCTTGAAATCTACCTCTGGACAGCTGAAAACAAAGCAGATGAAGTATGGCTTACATTATTCCACTGTTTCATGCGTCACCAGCAATGCAAAACTGGTAGATTGTCTGGCAATACCATTATTCGCCGGTCGGTTCTGTGCAATCACATGGATGTGGTAAGCCTGTGGCAACGCGCATGAGATGACTTCTGTTTGTCACAAGGGGGTCAGGCAGGGCTACCGCCAGTGGTAGATCGAAGCCATTATCTCTGCAAAAAACTACTTTTAGGTATTCAGCCAACTTTAGGCGCGCCATGACTGGGTAGGCTTCATGTTTGACTCGAGTACCAATGACTGTCAGAAACTCAGTACTGGCAATACTGTTCAGGGGCATAGCCAGGGGGGGGGGGCGGTCTTATGGGGCTTCATCCATCCCCCCCTCCAAGAAATTTTTTCGTGCTACCATGCGCCGCTAACCAAAACAACCGCCGGCGCCAGAAATCATTCTAGATTTTGTCTTTTTCACGCTCGAAAAGGCATATCAGCGCCAACATTGCGAACTCGGGCTGGATTTCGTGGCAACGCTCATGCACCGGGAGTCACATAACGCAATGATCCCCATCCAGAGCACGAAGTTTCAAGGGCGTTTTGATAGCGAACGGGCTCGTCTAGGCATCTCGTGGAGGCCGCGGAATCTACGAATCGCATGGATTTCAATTCCGAAACTTTGTGAGTACAAAGTTCTCATAAACTTTTGATGCGAAAGGTGCATTGACGCTTCCAAAGTCGTGCTTTAGACTTTCAATTCCGGAACGTTGTGGGTTTAACGTTGCTATAAACATTTCACCCCAAAGTCGCATTGACTTTTCTGAAGTCGTACATCGTACCATACAGCGAGACAAAACAGATCAACACACTATCAGACAAGCTGACAAAGCACGCAGCGAGGTCCGATGAGACGAAGCGTTGTGTTGGTTGATTTGTGTCGTCATGTCACACAAAAGAATGTAAACATTTTTTTCACCTGCGCCAAAGCATCCATGTCAAGACACTAAAGCCAGCAAAGGTAACTACGTTCTCATTTATTTTTCTACTTCGACTTTTATTCGCGAGGACACATTAAGCCTCTTCAATTTTCTTGTTCTCGCTACTCGCGGGCTCGGTGGCATCGGTAAGCCAGCGATGGTGACTCAGTTTTGTGTGCGCAAGGAAGAACAACGGGGAGGAAGCGCGTCGCCTTCCCTTCGCGCGCGATACATCAGGGGGAGTGGAGGGAGGGGGCGTGGGCTTTAGCATTCTGGGATCTGTGAATCTGGAATCGCGCAACACGTTAATTTTGCTTGTTTGACGAATTATATAGAGTGACTTCTTCTTAGATCATCATCATCATCCTATTTTATGTCCGTTGCAGGACGAAGGCCTCTCCGTGAGTTCTCCAGTTACCCCTGTCGTGCCCCAACAGATTCCAACTAGCACCCACGAATTTCCTAATTTCATCCCCCCACCTAGTCTTCTACCGTCCTCGACTGCACTTCTCTGGCACCCATTCTATAACCTTAATGGTCCACCGGTTATCTAACCTACGCGTTACATGACCTACCCACATTCATTTTTTTCTCTTGATGTCAATTAGAACATAGGCTATACCCGTTTGCTCTCTGATCCAAACCGCTCTCTTGCTGTCTCTCAACGTTATGCCTAGAATTCGTTCCATCGCTCTTGGCGCGGTCCTTAACTTGTTCTCAAGCTTCTTTGTCAGTCTCCAAGTTTCTGTCCCATATGTCAGCACCGGTAAAATGCAGATTCTACTCGTTCCTTTTCAATGATAATGGTAAACTTCCATTCAGGAGCTGACAATGTTTGCCGTATGCGCTCTAAACCATTTTTATTCTTCCGTAAATTTCCTTGTCTTAATAAAGGTTCCCTGTGAGTAATTGACCTAGGTAAACGTACTCCTTCACGGACTCTAGACGCTGACTGGCCATCCTGAACTCTTGTTCCCTTGCCCGGCTATTCATCATTATCTTTGTCTGCTGCATATTAATATTTAACACCACTCTTACACTCTCTCTGTTAGGGTTCTCAATCGTTTGTTGTAACTCGTCTCCAGCGTTGCTGAACAGGACAATGTTATGCGCAAACCGAAGGTTGCTGAGATATTCGCCGTTAGTCCTTACTCCTAAGCCTTCGCAGTTTAATAGCTTGACTACTTCTTCCAGGCACGCAGTGAAGAACATTGGAGAGATTGTGCCTCCTTGTCTGACCCCTTTCTTTATAGATATCTTCCTACTTGTGGAGAATTAAGGTAGCTGTGGAATCTCTGTAGATATTATCGAATATATTTATCTAAGCGTACTGCTGTACTCCTTGGTTACGTAATGCCTCTATGACTGCTGGTATCTCTACTGAATCAAATGCCTTTTCGTAATCTATGAATGCCATATATAGAGGCTGGTTGTACTCTACGGATTTCTCGATTATCTGATTAATGACATGGATGTATCCATTGCAGAGTATCCCTTCCTAAAGCCAGTCTGTTCCCTTGGTTGACTAAAGTCCAGTGTTGCCCTTATTTTTTTGGAAGTTATCTTGGTGAATATTTTATATAATACTGGGAGTAAGATAATGAGCCTATAATTTTTCAGTTCTTTAACGTCTACATTATTGTGAATTAGTATAATGTCTGCATTCTTCCAGTTCTCTGGGTCCCTTGAAGTCGATAGACACTTTGTATAGAGAGCCGCCAGTTTTTCAACATTATGTTTCCTCCATCTTTGATTTATTCGACTGTTATTCCATCGTCTCCTGTCACTTTTTCCAGTTTCATGTATTGTAAGGCATTTCTAAAAAGATAGCTAGTAATGTATGGAGTTTCTACAACCCGTTCATTACTCCTTCGAATTGACTTATCGTGGCTCCTCTTGGTACTGTACAGGTCAGTATAGAATTCTTACGCAGGTTTTACTATACCTTCGGCATTGCAGATGATATTACCCTGCTTATCTTTCCGGGCATACGTCTTGGTTTCTCTTATGCCAAGTTTCTTTCTCACCGATTTCATGCTGCGTCAATTTTTTACAGCTTCCTCAGTCTTTCTCACGTTATAATTTCGAATATCCCTTATTTTCTCAATGGAGATCAGTTTTGACAGTTCCGCGAATTCTCTGTTATCTCTTGAGTTGGACACTTTCATTCTTTGTCGTTTCTTTATTAGGTCATTTGTTGCTTGGGAGAACTTGCCTACTCGTTGCCTTGGTGCCTTACCTCCCACATCACTTGCTACATCTGAAGCCAGCCTTGTTACGGTTTCATTCATTATCTCTATGTCATCATCTCTCTGTTCTAAGGCTGCATATTTGTTTACAAGTAGCAGCCTGAATTGGTCTGTTCTTGCCCTTACTGCGTCTTTGTTGGCCTATTTCTTCCTGACCAATTTTATTCTTTCTCATTTCAAATTGAGGTGAATCCTAGATCTCACCAATCTATGATCACTGCTCTTTACATAGTACTTCAGCATCCTTCGCTATGCTGGAATTGGCAGAAAGCATGAGGTTTATTTGATTTTTTTGTTTCACCATTAGAGATTTTACAGATCCACTTTCTGTTACTACGCTTCCTGAAGAAGGTGTTCTTTATTCGCAACTTATTCCTTTCCGCGAATTCTACCAGCATCTTTCCTCTAGCGTTCCTAGAATGGACGCCGTAGTTGCCGATCGCTTAGATACGTACATTTATCGGAGACTTATACGTATATTTGAATATGTTGTTGCGAAATTTTGTGTATGCGTGCAGTGAACTTTGTTTCCGATGACACTTTTTCGCCCTTTATAGGACTGTATCTGCGCTTTTGTATATTCCATTGTATCTTTGCATTTCCAATGTACGAGGGCGAGTCAAATGAAATGGAGCCAACCTATTCCGCGCAATAATGCTTCGGTTCATTATCTGCGAGGCATGCGCGTAGCACACAGGCATATCTCATTTATGATAACATTGTATTTCATTGGCCACTGTGAAGCGTTGGAGCAAATGGTTCAAAGAAGGACGTGAAAGTTGCAAAGACGATCCATGACCGCGCCATAGCCACCGTGTAATCACCCCCTACACAATTGCAAGGTTGATGAGCTGATTAGACAAGAACGTATGATAAGCATCGGCGAACTGGCAAAGCGTGTAAATATCAATCAGAGTTTAGCTCAAACCATAATTCATGAACATCTCGGTTATCGGCTCTTGTGTGCGCAATGGATGCCCAAGATTTTGAACCACCGTCAGAAGACGGAGAGGTTCGGTACTGCCTTGACTGATCTGATCATGTATAAGAATGAGGGTGATGACTTCTTGTCTACAGTTGCGACTGGGGACGAATTATGGTGTCACTACTATACGAGCCTGAAACATGACGGCAAAGCTTACAGTGGAAATATTCGAATTCACCACTCCCAAAGAAAGCAAAGGCTGACATTTCTGCCGGAAAGGTGTTGTTGACTTTTTTTCGATCGTCAGGGGCCAGTACTGATCGCATTTGCTAAATCTGTAGAGACTATCAATCATTTCCGATATTGTGAAACGCCGGATCGGCTGCGTATCGCAATCAAGAACAAACGAAGTGGAAGATTGACGAGTGAGATCATCTTATTCCACGACAAAGCGCGTCCCTACGTCGCTGATGTGGTTGACCCGAAACGGGCAAAGTTCAAGTGGGGAACCACTGCAACATCCGCCATACAGACCAGGACTGTCGCCTTGCGACTTCCACATTCTGGGGAAATTGAAGAAACAGGTCAAGGGAACCAGATTCATGTCGGACAATGATGTGAAAAAGTCAGTACAGATTTTTCAAAGCAGCAACCCAAGGAATTTTATGACACGGGAATCACACAGCTCGTGAGTCTGAATGCTCATGGAGACTACTTTTCAATAAAGTACCCCGTTAGCCATATATTCGCATTAGCTGACTTTCATTTGATTCGCCCTCGTATATTTTGCAGAACTGTTTTTTATATGTGCGCTCTGTTTCGGCTATAATTTCGGTGCAATTACTCACAATACACGATCGGTGACGGCTGCTCCTGCGCAATACACTGGGACAAAGGAGAGCGTCATTGAGATTTTTCCTTGGCCATTGCATATGTACAAGAATGTAACCAAGTTTCTTGAATTACAAAGTTTCAATAAAATATTTATCCACAACTTGTTCGCTTCATGGCCTCTACATTTTTCATATCAGCGGCATGCACTGCTTTACTGGTTTCGAAATGATATAGTGCTAAAGTCCGTGTGATATTTTCATTACTTATTAAATAGACAAAAAACATGGAAGCATTGATATCAGGTATTTCTGGCACAATTTTTGGGACATACGAGTATATTTTTTTGTTAAAGAATACATATCTTACTTGCCTTGACAGTGGGTAGCGTTCAAGAATACGTTTGCAGCATCTTTGGTAGTGGCTACGCAGTTATTATTCATGTGTTTGATCCCTCGACAAATTCTATAAGGAAGAGGCCGAGCTGCAACGTGAGCCCGCAGCCCGCTCTGAACGAAATGTCTGGCTACGCCACTGGTACTGTTCAAAGCCTCCCCACTCCACCTGTTCTTAGCTAAGCCTTGTCAGTTTCTGGGGTTAATCTGAAGGTTTGCATGCCCCCCCCCCCCCCCTCCGCAATGCTGTACCTTAATTTATTCTGCAATTTTCTTCCTTACCGAGCCGATAACGCATTCTATTGCTGAAGTAGGGCAGTGGTCTCTACATAGCGACGTATATCCTTTATTGCGTTTCTTTCTTTCAAAAAGTAATTGTTACTCTTCTCGCTTAACGTTCACAAGTGCTAGAAACAAATGAACAATCTGCTACCGATTGTGATGTTAAAAATTGAAAATGCCTATAGTTGTTATACATGTTTAGAATGAAGTTGACTCCGTGAAATCAATATGCATAGCACTGAATGAATAAAACAATCAATCAACCAAAGACTACATAAATAAATAAATAAATAAATAAATAAATAAATAAATAACTGGCAGCTATACTCGCAAGTGAAGTGAGCTCGCCCGCAAAAAAATTCATTTCTTCTGATTGACTTTAATCCCGCTGTCATCTTATCGCGCGCTTTCTCCAAAGTCCTGTGCGATGTACCAAAAGCCGTTGCGGTGATGTGCTGCTTACAGTTGGGCAGTTGCGTGTAGAATATGCGAAAATAAATACGCAGCTCACGTGAAATGGGGAAATTTAGCTCCAGTAAAAGCACAAAGCTGTTCATGATTCACTCGCCACTCACGCGCACGAAGGCGAAAGACTTTCGCTAACGGCACTCCTTCGTGACTCAGCGACAGTGCACACGTCAACAGCTCGGCGATTAATCATTCCAGGTGACAGCGATCAGTCGCCCCTTCGAAACTGTGCACGCGCGAGGTGACGACGAGGTGTGCGGCATCGACGCGGTCCATCATCTCCTCAAGTACTCACGCAGCCCCGGCGGTAGAGTCACACGTAAGAGAAAGAGACAGGCGATACGACACTGACGCGTTGTCACTCAAGGGCGTTCAAGGTAAACTTCACTTTCATTCAACACGCGCCCTTGCAGTCACACGACTTACGTAATGAAGCAACGATGTGTCGTAGTCTGCTCAAAGTGTCCCGAGTTCCTTTATATGTCCAGGATCGCAGTCCGCCGAGCACATTCGTTCGCCACCTTATCCGACGCGTGCTTGCGTCAGCTTTCTGTCTTGGCTGCCAGTTATCCGAAGCTCACGCCGCTCGCATCGGTCGGATATCTGAGCGCTTCCGTGGTCTGCGTGTTGGCTGCATCTTATACTACGTACGCGTGCTTGCAGATAGCTGCCTACCGATTAGCTGCATAATTTTTCCGCGTAAAGCAGAGTGCTCTTCGTCGGAGTGCGGGCTCGAAGTGGAGCACTTGGCGAAAATGCCAAAACGCAGCCGCCCTTCGGCGAATGAGGTAACGTTGCCGAGGCGCGACACGCAGTTGTTGGCGTTGATGCCGTGCGGTGGGCCCGGCCGTGGCTCAGAAATAAACTCTTGGCCCCGGAGCAGCTGCTGCGTGTGCAAAGTAAGGAAAATAAAGCAACACGGCATATACAGTGGTGGTGTACCGAGGGTTAAATAAAAGAGGCTGACAGACGCATGCATCCGCGAAAGCTTCAGTAGGAGATAACGGGCATCGAGGTAATCATCGAAAGCCCCGCCAATCAATCCCATGCAAATATCAGCCGCTGGCGTTCATTTGCAGCAGGCTTAATAAGATGTGAAAATTTGGACCGCTTATGGCTATTTCCTCGATAACTTGTTCTAAGTGCACCGCATATGCAGTACTTTCGTTTACAGTGTTGGAGGCACGTAAGTGGCTTTGTAAGCATTCCTGCAAAAGTTGCCGTATTATTTGAGGACATCAACCTCACTCCCCCCCTCTCCCCCTCTCCTCCCCAAGATGCATAAAATTGGAGCCAGACCTATTGAAGATGGTGTTATGAAGATGGTGTAATCCTCCATTGCGTGTTTTGCTTGCTTAGGAGGGCAGGAGCCATTGCTTACGGGGGTATGAGCTATTGAGGTCGTCACTTAGTTTTTTTGTGTGTGTGTTTTGTGCCACTCGACCAGACGCCGCGTTTCTGTGCGCTGTATGCGTTATTCCAATGAATGTATGCACTTTACGCTTCGCTTTGATGAGTGCTTGTAGCCTCTGCATTACGAGAGGAATGAGTAATTGCATTTTTGCTTGCTCAGGGGGGTATGAGCCATCGCTCATGATGACAGTTTTATACCATCGTGCAGGACGACGCGTTTTTTTTTTTCAATGCCATCGATGGTATGAGTTATTTTTTCTCTTTAAAACGAGGATCTCATTGTCACACAGTTCACGTGTATTTAACACCAACCAAATTATGGCAGCTTGGGGTCATGCGGGGCAAAATGCTTAAGTTGCATGTATTACGCAGGTCCGTACAGAAAGGAACAAAAAAAACAAAGGGGAGCAACACATCGTACAGTACATTGATCGGGATACTGTACGCGACACATTTCCAAAAACGACTTTATGAGTATATATAGCCATAGTCTTTAGGAGCGCAGTTGGCATTGGCGGACACTTAAGTATTTGGATACATAAACAAATTTATCAACCTATATTTGTGTGACGTGCAATGCGTGCGTCACAACGCAGAACATGACTATTATTCAACATAATGATAAGGACTTAGTTTATCTAAGCATCGCATTAAGATAGTCCCTTCACAGCATAATAGACCATGGATGACAAAGGGTAGCACCTTTTACTAACTGAAACCTAGTAATTGCTTAGTAAAAACAGCGCCCATACTAAGTCTAAATTATTGAAGGTGGTAAACAGCTAGCAAATAGGTAATAGCCGGCGGCAAAGTAACTGCACCACATACTACCTCTTTACTAACATCTTTTTGATGAGAGTGCATTATGTGAAACCTGTTATCGTAGCGAAGATGATGTGATACACCTTCCAGAGTATAATTGTTTCTTTTTTATCTTAACCACTGTTCGAATCGTAGCGGGGGTGTGCTATTTTGAGGAAATGTAGCTACAAGTGTAACATATTGCCTGGTCATTGCTGCATGAATTTCAATATCAAGCAGCAGGCAGTAACATCTGGCTAAAAGGCAATCGACCATTTAAGATGCCACATTGCGTTAGTAAACAGAGACCCCGTTTTTAATTACACAGTAGTCAATGAAGCATACAAAAAATTTTGGAACAGCTTATTCTGATATATGATGAATGTTTTCTTAGGACACATACGCCACCCACTAAAAATTCGGGCAAACCGTGAATTAAGCGTAGTCTCATTCGACTTATTAATAACAAAAACAAATTATTCGCATTACTTATAAAATCTAGAAGTGAGGAGACTCCTTCAAGCTTTAAAACACTCTGAAACCGACTTATCAATCAACTAAGATCAGCACAAAGAGCATATTACAATAGTTTTTTATAAACAGTTTTCTGGGAACCCAAAAGAAGAATAAAAACAGTTTAATTGATATCTTAATAGAAGTTCACAAACCATGGTAACAGCTTGGCTAACGATAAATGGCGAAGAGATGAAGGATGCAAGACTGCCTGCGGCATTCAATAACATTTTGTGAGGTTGTTAGATGTAAAAGAATCCAGATACATTTTGATTTTTAGGAGACACAACTATCACAGTCCTTATTTTACACCCTACCGATGAACGCGAAGTTTTTTTTATATATAGAAACATGAGACATATAACTAGCCTTGACCCATGTAAAATACTAAGCCGATCAATAAAATATGTCCTGTCAATAATTACACCATACCTAATATTTATTTATGCCACTGCAATATCGACTGGACAATTTTCCTTCGATATGCAACTTGCCAGAGTGACAGCACCCTATAAAAATTTGACAGAAATACACTAGAAAACTACAGACCAATATGCGTGCTTCCACATTTTTCGAAAGGGCTAGGAAATGCAATTTATAGCCACGACCAAACATTTCTGTTTAGTCACGCTATAATAACTGGCTCCAAGTATGAATTTATTCCACAAAGATCAACAGAACTCGCAATACTTGTAAAAAAAAAGAATACATCTCAGAAAATATTGCAAAACAGGTCCTGAATTTGCACATATTTGAGATTTCAGTAAGCCGTTCGACACTGTAATCTATAGCATACTTTTTGCTGAACTCGAACACTGTAGTATCACGGTCACGCTCTTACCTTCACAAAATCATATCTAAGTTTTAGACAACAATACGTACTAATAAACAACTGCACTTCTGACCCGTTGAAAATTTCTTGGGGCGTTTTCCAAGGCAGCATCCTATAGGACGAATCTTTAAAATTTATATCAAAAACATTGTAAGTACACTCACGAAATTTGTTATATACACTGATGACCGTATTGTTCTGTTAACTCCCTCTGGCCTAAATGAAATAGCTAACAATGTAGACCACACACCACACATACTATAATAATGGGCCGCATTGAATCCTCCTGCTAGAAACACGAATAAAAATAAAGCGATGGTTCTCCCCCCGCCCCGCCTTTTATCGAAAACCACGTGACTTGGTATTTTAAGACATTTTGGTCCTTTGGCATTATACTCACGCCTGTCATGGGACGCAAATTTAACGACATTAGCGTTAAGATAGCTAAATTTATAGATGTGATCTCTTGCAACCAACACTTATTACCCACTAAGACTAAGCTGTCCTTGTACTATGACTTTTACTAGTCTTACATGAATTACTGTTTTATCGTTTGGGGTCGTACCACAATGGCTGACATTTTTAAACTTCAAGCGTTACTGAAAAAAAGATGTTGTGAGTAGAAGTTACCTTTCCTTATGATTCTGAAACGAGACCTTAACTTTCTTGGAATACAAAGTCATACCTGTGAGCTATTTGTTTGCTTATAAATTTACTTGCTTTCATGAAAGACAAATAACAAATAATTGCAGCTGTCTTAAAGATATACCACTTTAACGTTATAAAAAACCCTATGCAACTAGGAAGCCTGATACCTTACTATTACCTAAGCGTCGTGCAAATTATGGATTCGCAATGCTTAAATATATACTGCTAAAATGTTTAAACGCATCGACCTGTGAGCACTCCAGAACTATGTCATTTTCTTTTACAATTCGTGTTTATTGCTGTAAATAGTCTTTTCTAGAATGCAGTAATTCTCTTAAAATTGCATCTTGAACACGTATAGCTTTGTAAGTCCAGTTTCTTCGTAGCGTATAATTTCTTTATTTCTTTCTTTGTCTTGTTCCTTTCTTTTCTTAGTTACCTATATATGTATATGCGATAGTTAATATCCTTCGTAGCCAGTTACACTCTTGAAGAAGTTTACACCCATTGGGGCGTATCTTGTCTCACAATAATCGTCATCTGCCTTGCTTGCGTTTCCTTTCTGGAAAACTCAGCGCTCGCTACTTTCTTTCGAGAATCCTGCGTCACGCTGGTAACGCGCAAGCCGTTCGTGACTTGGAAGTACCAGGCTTGCAGCGTTAAAGAAAGCAAATGCGGCCAAGATAGATGACGATTACTGTTGTGGGACAAGGTACTGTTACGGTGGGAGAAGAGGACAATGACGACAACGGAAAAGACGGAGAAGTGGCAACAGCCTCTCGGGATTCTAAGCTGCTGTTTATGTATCTCTCGTAAATACATCCTCTGAATAGTTTTATACCCGTGACTATACGACCCAAAAAGTGTAAACTTTTTTAAGCTTGTAGCTTTATTATTTGAACTGTCATTCATAGCAAAAGAAAAGGTTTTGCTTTAGATAGTGCATTGCATTTTGCATTTAGTTTTCCGTTCTATTTTGCAGCTAGCTGTAAAGGGTGAGCAGCGGCTGTTATACATCCATGTGCATCATGCGCTGACACTGTCCGACTGTGCGAGATGACGATGCATTGCTTCCACTAACTACACATCCCAGAAACAACACAATGCGCCTGCAGCTGCTACAGAAGACACCCATATGCATGAGTAAGCTTTGGCTTTCGAGCGGATTCTTTGGAAGTGAATATTAGGGTCACCTAGGTGCACTTTCTTTAATTTATTCGTTACAAAAGAAAATTGAGAGTGATCGATGTTCAGGTCGAGCAATGACTCGGAACATTATGGCATGTAAAGAGAACTCATGTGACGTCACACGCGCCATATTGTTGTCTTATTCCCAGCTTCCACTGTGCTGCTGGATATAAGGAGTAAGGGGACAGAAGAAAAAAGAGGGAGGAGTACAAAAGAAGTAAACCGTCTACACGATCGCTCAGTAGTAGGCAGCGTTCTCAAAGTCTCAAAGTGTCAAGATTTCAATTCTCAAAATCGAACGAAGATACTCAAAAGCTACAGCGCAAGACTTCCCGTAGACGAAAAGCGCGACTAAGATATAGACAGCGCTGTCTGTGTCCTAGTCTCTTCTTTCATCCACGTGGAGCCTGGCGCTGTAAGAATAGTTAAGGATAACCCACCAACTAGCCTAAACTTTTGCATACTCAAAAGATCATGAAAATACCGCTAAACCGAAGAAAATTTTGTTTATCCTTCTGAATAAAAAAGTGCTTATTTGGAAGGTTCTATGGAAAGGTAAAAAACACGAAGTGGCACACTCTTCACTGGAAATTAAGTATATAGGGTGACTGGAGTCGTCATTCGAATGCTTCGTGAGCTCCTGCTTCGGGTTTTCGATACCCCGAGCGGGTTAATCGCGCAGCCAGTTTACGGACCGTAAGAGCGTGACTAACCTAGCGCGATTACGCTACTTTACGCGTCACTGTTACTTCCGGCACCACGGCCTTCCAATAATATTCAAGCACTTTCTGACGGAGTTTCACAACACGCTAAACGACAAACAAGTTACAGGTTTCCGTCTGGAGTTGACGCATAACTACATTACGCAAAATATATATTCAAGAACTGTTTATAACTTATTGTATATTTGCTTTCCTTCTAACGATGAGCGAGAAACGAAACCGTCGATCGCCACCTTTCCTAAAGAGAAAAGCATACCTGTCTGCGGTGAGACCAGTGCTACCACACGTCGCGAGGGACTCACCTGATTTCCCCTATAGTTCGTTTGTTTACGCGTTCATATGCCGACACACCTGGCCTGTGCGCAGAGCACCTGTACGCGAAAACCGATTTCCTTTAAAGCAGCTTGCAGCCCGCACAAGCGGCAAAAAAGTGCGTATAAAAACGAATATGCCACGCACCGAAGCGAAAAGGCCATGGTCGCGAACACCAGTACGCAGACGCGGGTTTTGTGCGGTATGCGCACAGCAAAGACTGAGCCTCGGTGCCCCTCTTTTGGGGCGCGTGAACATCGAGCGAGGTTTCCAGTAGGAAAGCCAGATTATCTTTTTTTTAAGCGTGAAGTGTTTTTAGGTCCCGTTGTAGGCGACCTTCCATTGACCTTGAACCAAAAGTCAGAGCCGTTATCCGGGCACACAAACGAAAACATCCGGGCGAGTTGCGAGAACAAAACGAGATCTCCTCCCCCTTTGTACAGTACCGCGTTACATACGCTAGTTACTCCCAAATAAGCTACAAAAAATATTTCGTCGAAGTATTTCCTAATGTTTGTTTACAATATCATCATCATCAGCAGCAGCAGCATGTGTTACGTCCACTGCAGGACGAAGGCCTCCTCCTGCGATCTCCAATTACCCCTGTCCTGCGCAAACCGATTCCAACTAGCGCCTGCGAATTTCTTAATTTCATCGCCCCACCTAATCTTCTGCCGTCCTCAACTGTGCTTCCCTTCTCTTGTTACCCATTCTGTAACCCTAATGGTTCAACGGTTATGTAACCTGCGCATTACATGACGTGCCCAGCTCCATTTTTTTCTCTTAATGTCAACTAGAATCTCGGCTATACCCATTTGCTCTCTGATCCGAACCGCTCTATTTCTGTCTCTTAACGTTATGCCAAGCATTTTTCGTTCAATCGCTCTTTGCGCGGTCCTTAACTTGTTTTCAAGCTTCTTTGCAGTCTCCAAGAATCTGCAATATATTTGAGGACCGGTAAAATGCACTGAGTGTACACCTTCCTTTTCAATGCCACTGGTAAGCTTCCAGTCAGGAGCTGACGATGCCTGCCGTATGCGATCCAATCCATTTTTATTCTATGAATGTCCTTCTTATGATCAGGGTTCTCTGTGAAGAATTGACTTAGGTAAACGTACTCCTTTAGACACTCTAGAGGCTGACTCGTGATCCTGAAGTCTTGTTTCCTTTCCCAGCTACTCATGATTATCGTTGTATTCTGCATAATAATATTTAACACCACTCTTACACTCTCTCTGTTAGGGTCCTCAATCATTTGTTGTAACTCGTCTGCAGTATTTCTGAATAGGACAATGTCACCGGCAAACCGAAGGTTGATGAGACATTCGCTGTCGGTCCTTACTCCTAAGTCTTCCCAGCAGAATAGCTTGAATACTTCTTCCAAGCACGCAGTGCATAGCATTGGAGAGATTGTGTCTCCCTGTCTGACTCCTTTCTTTATAGGTACTTTGCTGCTTTTCTTGTGTAGATTTAAGGTAGCTGTGGAATCTCTGTAGATATTTTCCAGGATATTTACGTAAGCAGTCTGTACTCCTTATGTAATGCCTCTACGACTGCTGGTATCTCTACTAAATCAAATGCCTTTTCGTAATCTATGAAAGCCATATATAGAGGCTGATTGTACTCTGCGGATTTCTCAATTACCTGATTGATGACATGGATGTGATCCATTGTAAATAATCTCTTTCTGCAAGCTGCCTGTTCCATTTGTTGACTAAAGTCCAGTGTTGCCCTTATTCTATTACAGATTATTTTCTTAAATATTTTATATAATAATGGGAGTAAGCAGGCCTGTAATTTTTTAATTCTTTAACGTCTCCCTCTTTGTTGATTAGTATAAAGTTTGCATTCTTCCAGTTTTCTGGCACCCTTGCAGTCAATAGACATTTCATAGGGAGAGCCGCCAGTTTTCGAAGCATTATATCTCCTCCTTCTTTGATTAAATTTACTGTTATTCCATCTTCTCCTGCAGCTTTTCCCCGTTTTATGTCTTGCAAGGCACTTCTGACCTTAGTTATAGGAGGAGTTTCTGTGCCTTATTAATTACTGCTTCAAATGGAGGCATTCTGACTTCTCTGGGTACTGTACAGGTCAGTATAGTATTCTTCCGCTGCTGTTACTATACCTTCGAGATTGCTCATGATATTACCCTGCTTATCATTCAGTGCATATATTTTTGGTTTGTCATATGCCAAGTTTCTTTCTCACTGATTTCAGGCTGCGTCCATGTTTTACGGCTTCCTCAGTCTTTCTAACGTTATAATTTCGAATATCCCTTGTTCTCGCCTTGCTGATCAGTTTTGACAGTTCTGCGAATTCTATCTTATCTCTTGAGTTGGACCATTTCGTTCCTTGTCGTTGCTTTATTAGACCCTTCGTTACTTGGAAGAGCTTGCCTACTGGTTGCCTTGGGGCTTTGCCTCTCATTTCAATTACTGCCACTGAAGCCAGCCTAGTTAAGGTTTCATTCATTATTTCTGTCATCATCAATTCTCTGTTCTAAGGCTGCCTCGTCATCATCAGCAGCTGCAGCCTATTTTATGTCCACTGCAGGACGAAGGCCTCTCCCTGCAATCTCCAATTACCCCTGTCCTGCGCCAACAGATTCCAACTAGCGCCCGCGAATTTCCTAATTTCATCACTCCACCTAGTCTCCCGCTGTCCTCGACTGGGTTTCCCTTCTCTTGGTACCCATTCTGTCACCCTAATGGTCCAACGGATCTTCTTGAGTAATTCTACTCTTTCTCTCTTCATTTTGAAGAAATCGTAGACCTCACATATAGCTACAAATGAAACACTTCAAAAACACACAGCTAAAAAAAATGAACTTCTGACTATAGCAACCGAGCATACGAGATATCTGAGTCAAATAATCCTACAGAAGGTGAGGCCACCTTAAAGCGCAGAAGACCATCCCAGAAGATCCTACCTGCCTAAAAAGTCACTTGAATCATCCGCGATATACTGGTGATGGGGGCGACCTAGGTGAATTGGATGGACAAAGCTGCAACTAATTTATGCTAGACAGCAGTGCGAGGTGAACAAAGCGCGACTGATTGCGATAGGCAGGCTGATATTATTTATACATTCCATTGTCTCTGGCCGCGTCGAGAGGCGCGACAGAGAAATAATATCAATAATAATAAAAATTGAGAAGAAATACGTCCCTACATATCAGCATCGCCAAGATCGGCGCTAGACCGGATGAGTGCTACAGAGCGTCGATATGGATACACCCATTGCATGTGCGACATCTATATTTCTTACTCTGGTGTTTGTGTATTGGATTAATTGCTTACGTTGATATGACGCCGTGTGGAGCTTTTTAGATCAAGTGATTTTGTATTCGCATGTGTGTACTACTGACTGTCTGCTGATTTCCTACTACTCTGGGAATCGCTCGTCGTCTACTGAAAGACAATTGATAACTGCGAAGATAAAACGGTACGAGTACTTCGGCCAGAATTTCTACAGAGTATACACAAGATACTTTGTAAGAGACTATACGGAAACGTTTCCCATGTGCAATACGATATCAAGTACGATAACAGTATGGTAACTGGCATCATTCGTTGGCTAAACAAGTTTTAAAGAATTCCAGTCTTTACCAGTAAATATTTCGTGAGACTTAAACCATATGGATGTTAGCGATATCTTTACAGCAGTAAGGCTATTAAACTTGAACACTTTGCTTACGGCAACTGCTACCTTGAAACTCGTCTTGTCCAGCCGGTGTCAAGCTTCGTGTGCTCGTACTCAATGTCTCAAGTGCGAAGTCCGCTATGTTGTAACATCCCGTTGCAACTAGCGATACGGGAAAAGAACTCGTAGTAACTGTATGCGTTCCAGTGCCGTATAGCAACACGCTCTGTGACTCCCTGTCGGAATGTGCTTTGCGTATGAAACAGCTGCTCTACCAGCTGGCAGTCTTCTGGCAGTCAACAGTTTGATGTTTGGGGTCATTGTTTTTTTATTCGGTGTTTTTTTTTCTCTGATTATATAGCCCGGTTATGATTCATTTGAACTCATTCTTGTTTTTTTGCGCTCGCAGATGAGAAATACAACAAAGCTCTCCTCGGGGAATACGGGCAGCCCCTACACCTTCTGTAACCAGAGCTTGGGTTCCAACACCTGAAGACCCGGTAAACGGACCAAGGTCTGTTATTCTAGTGCTGTCGCTACTACAGCAGCGTTTTACCATCTCTTGTGGCTCTGCGTAAAAACGAGGACTTCTCGAGAGAAGATATCAATAGCTCCCAAGTTACGAACAAATCAGACGGACGGTTACAGGCGTTGGCTACCGGACAATTAGATCGCTATGCCAATACTGTACGTTCTGCGGAAGGAAGACTTTCACGCTTTTACTTAGATAAATATATGCGCCGTAGGGCGAACGTCACGGAAGAAAAAAGGCAGCTGGCTTGTGCGACTTTGCAGGATCATAAACCAATTCCCAGCGAAGCTGTTTTTTTCGAGCAGTTTTAATAAGAATTTCACTTGCCGGAAACCGAATCATATATTTAAAAACGTTCTTCCTATATGACTGGTCCGCATGAAACCTTGCAGGCATATAATGCCTTTGGACACTTGTCAGGGAATTTTTCCAGAATCAGTAACTCAGCCACACATATTTTACTTGGCGATAACATAGACCGTGATATTCCTCCAATTCTCACTATATGCGATCTTTACGGCGTTTATAGTTCCCCCAGGACAGGAGAGCATATTCCGCGTTGCTCGTAAATCACACTTAAAACGCTCCGTAATTTACTGCTAAGGACGTCATTTGTCCACACACTAATAACTTCGTCTAGATATAACCCATAACCTACCTTTCGTTTTAAAGAAATATAAACAAGGTGCCTTTTTTTTAGTTCACCAAGTACGCCGCAGAAACATACTAAATACTAATAACCTCTTATAACACATACAATAAAAGAAGAAGAAAATTACGCGGATCCCACGCACTGTGGGAATCGATGCAAGCGAGGCTTTCTGTGATGTTTGCGTTAATGGGCGACAATAGGCAGTGATGTATACGGCGAATGCGTAAATTGGTCTTTAGTGCAATGCTGGAGTGGTGAGTTGATGATAGACGTCACTTACCTGCACTTGCGTTTGTCTACGGGTGCTTTTGCGTTTCGCCTCCTTCTAAATGTGGCTGCCGCGGTCGGTACCCAACCTGCTACCTCGAGCAATGCCATAGCCACGAAGGTGCCGCGACGGGCACAGAAGTGTCGATTGAGTGTGCGGCCACTTCTATAGTGCAGTTCAGGCGCTAAATTTTCACAGTGTTTGTTTGTTTGTTTGCTTGGTTGGTTGTTTGTTTTGTTTGTTTGTTTGTTTGTTTGTTTGTTTGTTTGTTTGTTTGTTTGTTTGTTTGTTTGTTTGTTTGTTTGTTTGTTTGTTTGTTTGTTTGTTTGTTTGTTTGTTTGTTTGTTTGTTTGTTTGTTTGTTTGGAAAAGGTAGAAGCGTACCGTATCGTACCCCGAGTAGATATCTCCCTGTTTTGCAAACGATGTGACGTCACTGCAAGTGTCCCTTCCATCTGCCGCACGTTCGAAGTGGGCGCTTGTTGGCAAAAAAAAAAATGTTCGTACGACCTTGTTCCCTCGGCATAAGAGCGCTGCTCGTACAACAACTGCCGCAATCGTATTTCGCGCATATTGCTATTTTTGAAGGGAGAGCATCTAGAAGCTGTGCTTAGAAAATATTATCGTCCCGGTTTTACCGGCACAACAACATATAATGGAGTTGCCGAGTGCATGGTTACCTTGAGTCAGCATGTAGTGATGTCATAAGAATGTGCCTCTGGCGTGCATCAAACAGCCCCCAATATTGATTACCCTTCGAAAGCGAGCACTTGACCACAGAAGAAGCACATTTTCCATCTGCTGAAATGACACTTCACTAAAATGTCTTGGGACAAAAGGTGTGTATTGAATTGCCGTGAATGTACTTGTAGTTGCGGCACTTACACTGTATCGTTAAACGCTACGAAAGATCGACTTAGTCTACAACTATCAGCCATAGCCATCACGTGGGCTCAGTGGAGCCGTACCCAGTGGCGGCGCCTAAATTCAGATGCGGGAGGAATGCAAAAAACACTTGTTACCGCATTTTAGGAACGTGGTAAGAAACCCAACTTGTCAGAATTGATCCGAAGCCTTTCCTTCCAGTGTGGCTCATAAGCCGCTGTGTAGCTTAGTAGTGTTAAACGCCATAAGTTAATTTTCATTACTTGTCATGGTCGTGTGAATGTACAAAGCAAAAACATGCATAAATGCATAATCCGTTGCGCGTTACCTTCACTGTGCCTCCAAATTGTCAGGTGCCTCCCTTTGCTGCTGTCAACTTTAAAGGACCCAATTTTTGCATGTTTATGTGCGTCATCACTGCACAAAGTTCGGGCCGTAAACGTAAGTATAGCAATAAAGAAAAATAGAAAGTTCAGTTTTACTTGAGACCCACGAAATCTGCGTTAAAACGCGATAATTTCAGTGGTTTGCCATTTCTGCATTCCCCGTTGTTAAATGTATACACGCAGCTTCAACAGTGGTCGAAACATGGAAGGAACTAATTTATAGTCATACGTTCCAGCCGATAGATGATTTCCAAATGAAAGTTTTTTCCCCATTTTTTCTTTTCTTTTTTTCTCTTCTGCACAGAGCGAAGATGGCACCGAGATACATGCGCTCACTAATAATCGCGTTTCATTCATTCTCACCTGTTCAACAACTACGGCTCCTGGAGTTCTATCAGCGCCTGATCACTACGATTGGCCTTACCACATGCAACACGCGTGCAGAGTGTCTCGCAAGCAATATGTATTGCTAATCGCGTAGTACACCACGCACACACACACCTACACAATATGTGGTCCGTTCTCCTTCATAAGTATGAGCCGATGTCGACGCTGTTTTTTTCGCCGCACACTTTACCACATCACAACAAACGTTGCACGCCTCCATGCAAAAGCCGATATTCCTCATCGCACTATCCATCACAGGCCACCGCGTGGTTCACGTTTGCAAGTACGAAAGGCCGGCGTCGCCAGATTTTCCTTACGCAGTTTACCGCACACTCATGTTCTCCAACAGACAATACTGCTAATCCGGCTGACACGAGAATTTTTGAGGTTTACATAAAAAAAATGCTGGCACTCCCATAATCGAGAGTAGATGTAAGCGTGAAAAAGCTACCGGCAAATTATATTGGTTGGAGATGATACTCACCACAGTATTAAAATAGGTGTAGTTCATGTTCGCAACAGCACACCCCATCATACCACAGCGCACCACGCCATAATGTGTACTGGTCCATATGGACGCAGTAGCTTCCTCTCACCAACACAACCTCATTGCAAGTCTCGTCTCGACCAAACAGCAATCCGCGGCGCGGCGGACGCGCTGAGGAACTCACGGACCGCTGGCGTTGAAATGAGCACAGGCAACCCTGTCGCAGCACGAAAATATGACATCCAAGTGTATAGCCATTTGAACATCGCTATTCAAAATGACAAATAAAATTTCAGCGTACTACAAGTTACAGCTTGAGTGATACTGTGAACAAATAATAGGAAGAACTCGGAAGCAAGATTTTTTATAACTTGTTTGGGCAGTAACTAGAGTATGTAAGGTGGTCCTGTACAAGGAGTTGGGGGCCAAAGGCCTCTTTGTGAGTGCCTGAGAAGGATAAGAATAGTACGAGACGGTAACTCCCAAACACAGTTAATGCGCGAATACCTAGATCTTCAGCGTGAACGCTACCATAGACTTATGAGCTGGTACTCTCGCACCTCTGCAAAGGCGTGGATGACCAACAGGCCAATTTCCGACCCTGAGGTACTGCGGCTGGCTCATGCGTCCAGCAGGAAGCAGAATGGCAGCTCTTTCATTGAAAGGGTTATAATAGAAGATGTCACAGAGAGTGGTGCGAGGCGAGATATCGAAATAATTTTTTGGAACTGGTTCTCAGACACATTTTCATCGGAAAAGACTTATAATGCAGAACTATTGAGTGAAGAAATTTCAGGCTTTTGCGCTAACCTACCTCAAGTAGAAGATACAGAAGGCCAGAATTTATTGTCTCCAACAAATCTGCCAGAAGTTTTTGATGTTATACGATCTATGAACAGCGGATCAACACCCGGTCCGGATGGCTTACCAGTCGAATTTTACCGATCTTGCTGGGAGGAAGTAGGCACTGCCTTAGTGTCGCTCCTTAACGGCATTCTTGCACGGGAAGGTATACCTAAATCGTTTAATCGGGTCCGCGTAATGCTCTTGCCAAAGCCACACTCCGACCTTGCAGAACCCTCATCCTGGAGGCCTATAACGCTGCTCAACACAGACTATAAGATATTGACAACCCTTCTTGTAAATCGCATGAAGATATTATTGCCGAAAATAGTCAGTGTACATCAAACATGTTCCGTGCCGGGACGGAGTATATTTTCCTTTCTCAACTTAACACGTGATATCATACAATACACAACAGCGCGTGAAGCTTCAGGAGTATTAGTAAGCTTGGACCAAGCCAAAGCGTTCTACCGCTTAGAACACCAGTACTTATTTGAGGTTTTACGATGCTCTAACTTCCCTGAAGAGTTTGTAGACATCCTGCGGATGTTGTATTCGCGAACAACAGCTGAGCTACTGCTTAACAACATTTTAACACCTAGATTTGATGTGACAAGGGGAGTGCGGCAGGGTTGTCCTTTGTCACCCATATTGTTTGTGCTTGCGATTGACCTGTTGTTAAGGTGGTTTAGCGAGAGCCCGCTCATAAGAGGTCTTCCTATGCCGGGATCCGAGTGCATAAAAGTATCGGCGTATGCGGATGACATCACTTTGTTTTTACGGGATGGGGACAGTCTTGTAGAGGTATTTCGTATTTATAATTAATATGCTTCAATGTCAGGGGGCAAAATAAATATGAGAAAATGTGAAGCATTAAATTTAGGTCGCGGCGAAATAACGTTACCAGGGGACATTAAACAGACCGAGCATATGCAAATACTAGGTATCAAGTTTTGTACAAGTGGTGTTTCACCTCACACGTGGCGTGAAATTGTCAGCTCCATTAAAGAATAGTCAGAAGCAGTGACTGCGTCGCCACTGCCACTGGCAGAAAGGGCTTTCTTCATTAAGAACGTATTGTGCAGTAAACTGTGGTTTGCTGCAAGGGTAGCTCTCCCGCCGTCACCAACAGTTCGAGTAGTAAACTCACTTATTTTCTCATGGTTCTGGCTAAACAAGTCGCAATACGTAGTGCAGCAATTTTTGCGTTTGCCAAAATCCAGCGGAGGATGGAGCTTGCCGTGCATAGTTACATTCGGTAGGCTGTTGTGCACTAAGAGTACATGTGATCTACTTGATGATGATGAGTACCCTGGTAGGCCACTGCTCCTTTATTGGCTGGGCCATTACCGCCGAACGCTTATGCCGCAGAGTACAGGCAACTTGCTTCCGACGGCGGTAACGCCAGCACCGCAGTATGCGGCGGCTGCGCGCTTGCAAAGCCAGCTTGTACAACTAAGAATTACAAAGTGGCGTGCGACACCAGTTTCCAGGCTTTGTGAAATGTTGTGTGAGACAGCTGTACCTCCACGGACACCTACTACACAAACATGGACAGCTGTGCTTTCACCTGATTTGCCCTCTCAAGTGAAGGATTTTCATTGGCAATATCAGTGGGGCATTCTACCTGCAAGAGGCAGGCTTGAACGCTGGCATATGGTAGTGAATGATAAATGCATATATTGCGCACAAACAGAGACCAACGCACATTTAGTAAAGGACTGCGTTGTAGCACGCTCCTTCTGGAAGCTAGTTGCAAGAATGTTCGGAATATCCATCGTGCGGCCACCACAGCGCCGAGATCGGTTCGCGAGTCTCGTCTACTACAGCGCTAGCTACATTTTGTGGTGCTTCTGTAACATCGCAAAACGATCTCGGCAGACAAATAGAGCAATGTATCCCAGAATGCGGAAACTACGGGTGATAATATGGGGTCATCTTGAATTGAACAGTTGTTCAAACTCGGTGAAGCCGAGTTTCTTCGCCGCTGGTCTACGCGGTACATAACTGTCCCCCGAGGCAAAGTCTTTCTACAGCCAGAATATAACTCAATTCGGTTGCCTGAGTTCAGGCTGTGTCTGTATGTGCCCCGAGTACCTTTCATAAATTCGAGGCCAACAATAATGCTTTTGCGTGGATGCGGTAATGAGTTTTGTTGTTGTTGTTGTGTGTGGCAAAGCCAGTGTCAAGCAGACACCATTTATTATTTCATTTGTTAATCTGTTTTGTTTACATCAAGTATGATGTATTACATGCGATGTACCTCATACTGTACTTTTCGTTTTTACCACAGTTGTAAGCGTGCCTACGGGTGAATAAATTTCCTTGTCAGTCTTGAGTGTCGGGATAACAGCTCAGGATTTGGCTCAAGGTCTCTTGAAGGGCGCTGACTACGGGAGCTACAAGCAGTGGGTGGACAGTGGGGCTAGTTTCGGTATTGGCAACAAGGCGTCGCCATGATACTGGTCCCCCCCAAAAAATTCATGAACTTTTGCGTATGTGGCTTTCTCTTTTCAACTTACACAGTAATCAAATAAAATGACTCAATTATGTGTAGAAGTAAAATGTGGTTTCGGCAATTTTCTTTTGCGGCATCCTATATCTTTACCTAGTCGGTTCATTTCTAGCGCCATAGCGTGGCGCTTTCGCTCTTATCGCTTCGGCTGCCAAGCTGTTCGTGCTCTCTTGCCGCTTTCTATGCACGTGCATGTTTTTTTCGTATGATGTGCACTTAAAAGTTTCCTTTCTGTGCCCGCGAACGTTGCGGCAATGTCGGAAAAACTCGGGAAAGGACGCAAGGCGTGCTGTGCGGCTGTGTGGTGTGGCAACTCGGGGAGCAACGCTAAGGCGAAATTTTTCCGTTTCCCAGCGGACGAGAGGTAAGCGCACTTTTTTTTGCAGAAACAAGCGCTATCCTTATCAAAACAACCACAGGGCGCGGTTTGGAGCGGCGCATTTTTCTGCGGTGTTCTAAGAAACTGAAGCTATACTTGTTGGCAGTCGCTCATGAGCGGATCGACGCTAGTTGACGCGTAGATGGAAATTTCGCTTCTGCTTATGTTAGCGGTTGCTCTTCATTTTATTGCACGAGTAGAAAACTTGCAATTAATATTTTCTGAAGGTTTTTGAATGCTTGCTGCACAAACTGGTTGCGCTTAAGAGCAGGTGGTGGTGGTGGTGGTGGTGATGTTGTTGAAGCAGGCGGGATTAGCCTGGCATACATAGCCGGCAATTGTTCCGCCTGATCCTCCTTTGAGTTGAGATCAGTGGTGTGTCACCAGTTGTCGATGAGCCCCGTGTCTCGCAGGAAGGCTATCAGAAGTCGTTGCGCTCTCTTCCTCAATGCCGCGGGCCCGCCGGGGAAAACAACATCGTCAAAGGTCCCGTGCGTGAGACCGCTTTTTTGTAGGTTGTCGACCATTACTTCTCGTTCTGTGTCAAACTGAGGGCATAGCCAAATGAAATGCTCGATGTCGCCAATGTCACCACAGAAAACACAGAGTGGGGAAGCGCGAAGCCCAGTCTTGAATAACCAAGCTGGGGTGTACGCGGAGTCGGTCCTGATGCGGTATAAAAGCGTCGCTTGTTCACGTGTAAATCCATGGGTCACACAGGGTTCGTGCGGATTCTTGAACATCTCTCTAAAGTGAAGGTGGATTGCACCCTTAGGGTTTCGAAAAGCTTTTGGAGCTTTCACCTTTGGGACACAAGACAGCGCTAGGCGTGCAAGAGCGTCAGCTTCCTCGTTCCCATCAATGCCTACGTGTGATGGAATCCACTGAAACCTTATGTTAAATCCTTTGCTCGTTAGGTCGTCGATCAGTGCCAGAGATTGCCTTGTAAATTTCTCTAGAGGTAGGCCCCGATGTAATCTCTGTAATGCTGACTTGGAATCCGTCAGCACCACGACATCTCGGGCAGAAAAGGCCCGTAGTTTCCGCAAAGCCGCGGTGATTGCGGCACTTTCGACTGTTGTAGAGGAAACTACGCGATCCAGTCGGCCAGACCATGACACATCAAGGGATGGTATGCAGAATGCCGCTGCACAGCTATCTGTTTGTGCGCACACCGAACCGTCTATGTACACTTGTAGATGGCTTTGAAACACAGTGCTCAAGTGGTCCAGCACAATGAACTTGGCTTCGGCAGTTGAAATGGTGCGTTTCGTCGGTAGGTGGGGTACATTGATGCTGCAGGTAACGTCCGGAAAAGACCATGGCGGGTCAAGGCGACTTCGTTTAGGCCATTCCAATCCTAAAAATCGGAAGGTGTTCAGCGCCGCATGGAAATGTGAGCGAGTTCTTGCTCTTAGCCGCCGGAGAAGCGCCGTGCCTGCGCGTGACTCGCCCAGCCTTAATAGCTGCGTCAGCAAGGCCTGAGATGCCAAGAGGCGGAGTGGAAGAGACTCTGCCTCATTAGCGACTTTTTTGTTTGAAGCCGCCGTTGGAACTCCCATCGCCAAGCGAAGTCCCTTTCTGTGCACTGCCTCCAAGCGCTCGAATTGACTCGATGACGGTGATATCAGAGGGACCTGATAGAGAATGCGGCTTGTTATCAGTGCAGCGTTCAATTTAAGCATGGATATAGGATTGTTACCCCAACGTATACCTGCCAATCGACGAAGTGCGTTGATTCTTTGCACTGATGCAGCCACAACACTTTCGACCGCACCACGCCATAGCAGCCTGTTGTCGATGGTGACGCCCAGGAAACGAACATGAGTTGCGCGAAGAATTGAATGCCCTCTGATATTCAGCGTCAGACGTGTTGACTTGCGTCTCACTCCCGGGAAAAGCATGAAGGCCGATTTTTCTGCTGATAAAGATAGGCCAAGCGTCGATAAGTGGCGATCGATAGTGGAGATTGCGGCCTGGGCTATTCGGGCCAAACGTTTGTGCTGGTACCCCGAGATCCAAATGCAGATGTCATCTGCGTAGATGGACATTTTAACTGCCGTCCGACCTACTTTCAGGGCATTTGGAAGGCTGGCCATGGCAACGTTAAAAAGCAAGGGGGATAGGACACTTCCTTGTAGGACGCCGAGGGAAATTCGTCGCTTGTCACTCATTACACTTCCGAGCTTAACTTGGACACATCGATCACTGAGAAATTCATGGACGAATCGAAGAGCATTTCCCGAGACGCCCATGGCTCGGAGTCCGTTGATGATGCCTGTATGAAGCACACAGTCGTATGCCTTGGCAACGTCCATAAAGATGGCGAGTGTGGAAAGGCCGTCTGCGCGATGGTGCTCGATATGGCTCAGTAGATCCAAGACACTGTCCTGGGCACTCAACCGTGGACGAAATCCAGTCATACATGATGGCAGTCTATTTCCTTGCTCGAGATACCATGTTAACCTCGTACATATTAGTCTTTCCATCAACTTTGATGCGCATGATGTTAGCGATACTGGCCGGTATGAGGTGAGGTTTGCAGGATCCTTTCCAGACTTGAGCACTGGCACCACCCATGCTGTCTTCCATGCTTCTGGGATCTCTCCTGTGCTCCAGACGTGATTAAATATGTCCAGAAGTGCTTGTTTTCGTTCATATGGCAGATTTGTCAGCATCTGATTGCTGATCGAATCGGGACCCACAGCACAGCGTCTTCTTAATTTGCTAAGCGCCAAATCCAACTCACGAAAGGTGAACGGCGTATCCATGGTATGTGATGCTTCAGACAACAGAGGGTTCGATACTCCTGCTGATCTGCCAGATGTGTATACGTCAGCATTCCGGTGACCAGTTTCTTGTTTTGACATTACCACGTATAAATGTTCATGAACGATGCAGAAGCAAAAAAAAATAATCAGTTACATAGCAGTCACCATTTTCTTTTTGAATTGCAACAAGAACTCGCTCGAGAAAGGGCTCGTCGTCGCCGTGTCGACCTTGCCGTGAGGCAGCGCGAAGCCGAGGTGTTACGACAACGAAGAGCCGCGTATCCCGAGCTTCGCTTGCACCCCTCTTCACAGTAGTGGAAGAGCGGTAATATTTTTTTTATTTAGCTCGTAATTAACACGGACGCTTTAAAACTTTCCTGCATCTTGACCCTAATATTCTTTGTGATTACTTAAAATATGAGCTACGTAAGTGTTTTAGCATATTCTTTTTCAGAAAGCCATGAAAACTGGAATGCCTGTATAACGTTTTCGAGCGCTTCTAGTCGCATCAACAGCTTCGCTGTAAAAGAATACAGCGAAGTCACTGGTGTAAAATAAAAAAGTTTATTGCTAACTTCAGGGGACGTCTCTCCTCTTTTCTTAACTCAGGCATGTATCTGGCGATCAAATTGTTGTTAGCTTGTATTCCTATAAGTGTGTGACGATTTGTTGATCCTTGACGGGCTCTCCATTGGACTTGTCGCTCCTGCAAGGAAACCAAAATGACTTTGAATGACGCGTTTCTTCTTTTCCTTCTGTTTGACATAATAATAACAAGAGTAATATAAATATTCAATATATCCAGCATAGGTTGCATGCCTGCTTTGCGTTGCCTAGACTCTGAAATAGGTCCGCTTCTTTAACGGCGTAACAGATTCTTTAATCAATTGAACGCACTGTTTTTGGAAATAGCCAACGCAATATTTTTGAAAATAGCCAATGTAATACAACTGCATTTCGCTCCACTCGGACAGGTAGGTAGCCCTTTCAGAATTTATCATCTTATGGCCAAGATGTTTAATTTGTGTACTATTTACGCCACAGTTCAATGTGGAATTTTCCTTTTTCGCTTCCTCTAGCCTGCGATATCTGCCTTAGTGAAGGCATCACGACAAGCGTGTTCCAGAGTGCACTATCTCTATTGCGCACGCACGCACGCGCATACACACACACGCGTACACACACGCATACACACACACACACACACGCGCGTACACACACGCATACACGCACACACGCGCGTACACACACGCATACATACACACATACATACATTAAGACTGCAAGCATTAGTCTATTTTCTTTCTCAGTGAGAGCTTCGCAAAATTGTCGGTTATACTTTTTAATTACTTGACGTCTTTTCGTCATTGAACATCGACCAAGCAATGAAAACATTTGTGGTGTGAAGCGAAGCATTAATCTTCCCCTGGTTACCACCATTATTAAAAGGACATAGGCTACGTGTGTTGCTGATAGCCTTCAGGTTGCTCTCCATCTTTTCGACGATAGTTACCCGTCTACATGCACGTAACATTCTGTCACGTGGCAACTTCAGCGTAGGACTAATGAATGACTAGAACATGTACTGGCGAGACCAAAATAAACGCGACGAGTGACTGACGAACTTTACGAGCAGCTCAGCGAGAACCACAAGACCATATCTCCTTATCATAAGCACAATTGGTCACCCTGAAACATAGCGTGTTTGGCGATAAGACTGCGGGAAATTGCGACACGACATTTTCATTTCGTATTGCTATGGTTTTAGAGTAATATGAATTGAGAGGATCCTTTAAACACTTATAGGAGTGCCGTCGCACTTTTTTTCCCTACAGAGCGTACTTAAAATTTTTTTTAAAGATGTCTATGCGACCAATCGGGCCTGGCTTGGTTTCTGCCCCGAGAGTCTAATTAAAAGCGAAAGCTGTCGCGGTGGATGCGCACTCGCCTTTCCCATTCCTGCCGGTCGGGCAACCTTGTGACGAGCACGGGGCAGAAGCAGAGCCCCTGGCCCTTTGCGAACTCCTCGCCATCCTCGATAGTCTGCGGCAGCGGCTCGTGCACCGTGTCCGGCACGAAGAAGAGCAGCAGCGCAGCCAGCAGCGACAACACGCCCATCACCAGCAGCGGCAGGTACCGGTCGTATTCCACCTGCAATGCGCAAAGCGTATGCACTGTACGAAGGACCGCAGGACAGAATGTGATATCGAAAAACGCGACCCCCCTCCCGAGCATTGAACTAGTATACGGTGACACCGTCCTCTTAACATCCCAATGGTGATTCCCACTTCGTTTAAACTTCTAAACGCAAAGTTCTTGTGGAAGCTTTTGTTTTTTATCTTCGCTTAACTATCGTGCACTGCCGTATCTGCTTCGTTATCTATGTAGTCCCTAAGCGCCAAAGATGTGTACGACATCAGGCTCAACGGAAAGCCTCAATGGCTCTTTAGCGAGGCTTTCCCGAACTCAAAATATGTGAGGGAATGCATTGGCGTTATAATTTAAACTTATGAGCACAGGTATTCCTACACTGTTGATCAAGGTTTACTGGATCATTATTGGATTTCGCCACAGATTTCGAGGCCGTATCCCTTGAAACTGTTGTTAAGCACAAGATTTTTGCCAAGTCGATACGTCTTATTATAGTTCAGCTTCAGTTCTGCACTTGAGACATGCGCCCTTAAAAGGAAACTCGGTGCCTCTTATTAAATACATCGGAAAGAAAACACCGTTATTCTCGGATATCACAGCCCCGAAATTGATTAAATTAGTTACATTTAAAAGAAAACGTTAAAATATAGCCAGTGTTGGACGGGTATAATTTGCTTAGCTAGCTTTCGATATTTTTATAAATATTGTAAAATACCAGTAAGGAACGCTAACAAAGTTTACAACTCTCTAGCTCAGCAATGAAAACTATATCATAATTCTGCAAAGTGAATTTAATAATAAATCTAACGCGTACAAATTTCTTATATTATACACCCTTTGGAAACACATTACTCCTTTGTGAATAGGACTTTTGCAAAACTCACATGAACATTGTAACAAATTCACGTAAGCTGTGATTTAATGCACCAATGTTGTCAACTTTAGGTTCTCTAACGGACGCATATTACAGCACTGCGATACTATTTTTGGTGCATAGCTACGAACATGTAAAGTTCGTGTTCCTATTTTTCGTTCCAAGTCACCAATTTTCGAAAGTTTTTAATACACATTCATGCCATAGATCAAACTCCGCTTTCTGTAGTCACTGTAATTACACTTTATCTCTCAAATGCAACAAATTTCATTAAAATTGGTCTAGACGTCACCCAAGAAAAACATTTCTCCGTTTTAAATGAACTTGAATAGGCGGCATTGGAGTTGGGTCCGAGCTAAAGCTTCCTCTTAGGTGATTGATTAAAGATGACTAGTAAAAGATTTTTAATCAGCTAAACTCACATTGGGATTCACTGAGAAAATAATGTCTAGCTACGTCTTCAGGTAATCCAGTTGATGTGACCGAATCATGTTCAAGAATTTTTGACATTGCCACTTCAGCTATCCGTCAAACTTCACTGCAATGCACCAGCGTAACTTAATGAGCAGCATTAAAAATATTTTTTAAAAAGAACGCCCGAGTTTCCACAGCGTTCAGTTGACAACGTTGACAGGGTACACCCTTTCTTTGACTTGTGTATTTTCGGCACTTAGTCGTAACGCACTTGCTGCGTTATAGCAGTAGTTCGGTCAGGATTAAAACACTGCTTTAACGCATCAGGAAAGCTACAAATAAGTGCCGCAAATGCACCTGTTGTTAGAAGGGCATACGTTCTCGATGTTTCAAACTGAAAGTTGCTGAAATTCAGGCGGCCTTTCGAAATATGATTTTTTTAAGTATGCTGCCCACTCAGTTAAGCTGGTGCATAGTTGTGAAGTTCGACATTCGGTCGCAGGGGCAATGACCAAAATTCATGGGCATGCTACAGTGCAGGCAGTAGTAGTTCTCGCTTCATGGCGGAAAGCGTGTTCGGACTGCCAGTCCGTAGCCTTAGAAAACGATGTCCGGCATCCGAGTACATGGCATGACAGTCATGTACTTGGCGCAGTACTATACCGTGGTTCAGCCGGCATGAGCAAACCAAATCTGTAGAATATTTTCCTGTCGCAACGCGTCATCGACTGGCACAAGCAAATCTTCAATGCGCAAGGGCCTCGGATTTTATGAAATGCGAGGAGTCAGCGCATCGGGCATGCCCACTGCGGCACCCGTGATCATCCTCTCGTCTCACCAAGTAAGCGACGTCCGCACCCAGGCAGCTGCCGATGTCGCCGAAGAGCCGCTTGATGAGCACACCCCGACCTCGTATCTCGGTGGGGAAGATCTCGGAGGCCAGCTGGTACGTGATATTGTAGCCGCCCGCGTAACAGACGATCGTGATCACAGCCATGACTAGCGTGGCTGCCGACGAGTCTGCGCCCGTTAAGCGCGACAGAAGGGTAAGATGAATGAAGTGACACGCGAGTTCTGTCGTGCATGCGTACAGAAAAACTGTCACGCATTGAAGTTTCTGGGATTGAACCATTATATACACTACATTCTTACTAACAGTTCCGGCGGTGCTGTGGCCATCGACAAGAGGAATAACACTACGGTTAAAAACTTCGCATGTCACGACATCTACGGCTACAGAATTCGGCTCAGCGCGGTGCACTTAATTTTATTATTACAAAGAGACTCGGTGAATGGACCGTGTTTTGTGACTCAAAGTCGGCACTACAATGTCGGCTCTTAGGCAGGGAGCTCACGGTCAGTTCACGTACTAAATCGTGAGGACGTCAAAAAATATTCCACGAAATTTATTTAGAATCGTTACGGGGCCTTTGCAGGATCACTGGAAGTTGTTACTCAGACAATGCTGCTCGAGGGTCACATGAAGAACACTACATTCAGATCATCCGACACAGACACTGCGAGGCGGCTTCGCCACCTGGCACGTGCACTCTCGTTTGCACTGTGAAATACCCCAAATGGAAGTGCGCCAGATTACACGAACTAAACTCTTCGCTGCAACTCCGGCCTTCACCCAGACTGCAACGGCGTGAGGCCTTACTTCTGTGTCGGCTGTGTGAGAAGTTACCTTCGCGAAGACTTATACATTTCTTGGAATGACTAACAGCGCATCGTGCGATGTCTGCGACCTCGAAGAGGAAGTCAACCACTTTTTATCCTTCCCCTCGTCAATATGATTTGGAAAGACAATTACTCGCCAGCGAATTAAGACGCTACTGGCACATCGTCCCCGCCGATTATTGGCCCAGAAGGCAGTGAAGACGTTTTCGAGAATTTAAAGCGAAGCCTCCAAGAACTGCACGTACAGGTTCAAGAAGTCAAGAAGTAGTTCACCTACCTGTTCTGAGCAGGGCCATGACAAGGGCGATGATGCCTCCGATGAACATAAAGGCCACATTGGGCCACCGCCGCCCCAGCCTGTCGAGGGCCAGGATAGTGAACAGGTTGACGGGAAGCTCGAACGCGACGGCCGTCGAGTACGTGCCATACACGTTCAAGCCGAGGTGGCTCAGCTCCAGCGTGTTGGCGTTGTAGACGAGGCAGATGAGGAACCTGCATCACGTGTCCGGTCACCGAGGAAGTCGCGGGTCCCCAGCGATCGGCTCGCCCAACTGTGCGCTACTAGATCAGTGCATTTGGACTGCATTAGTTTCAGCCGAGTGTGTTGAGTGCTTCAATTGTGACTGCATTCGACTACGCCGGGAGTGTTGTGAGCCTGTCGCCGTGTGCTGCCTCTTTCTTTCTTTGCTTTCTTTGGCTCTTCCCCCCACTTCGTTGTGTGCTTATTTCTCTCCCTTTATGGGAGGAGAGTCAACTTGTGCCGCTAGGTATGTGGTGACCGTTGTCTGGCGAAAAACATCTTTCTCCCCCGCACAGGGCAGCCAGCCGGTCTGAGAACTGGCTAACCTACTTGTCTTTCTGTCTATTCCTGCTTCCCTTCCCCTTCTCTGTCTTGCCGATCAGGTAGCATGGGCCACCGGTGTGTGCCCGGATAGACGAATTGCTACTGGCTCCTCTCCGGTCTATAAAAGATGGCTTGGGTCATTCGTCATGTGCCATTGTATATGTGCCCGAACAGACTAGTTCGGCACCGCGTGCCTAATATTCCTATATGCACGTTCTTGGCCAGTCCCCCGAAATTGACGTGCCAGGATGACACAAGGGGTGCGTAACTTTAAATATTAAAATGTATTAAATTGTTAGCGCCCCATCCACAACAGAATCACAAGTGCCAAGCGCGGCCGGTTGATGGACAGACATTGCAAGGAAGCTTCTTTTTGCCGTATTAATCGATCGCGTTTATAATGTTTTCTTAGAACGCCCTTTTATAGATAGCATTTACTTCGTTACCTTTCTTTTTTTTCCTCATCAATTGATCGTTGTGTATCTTGTTTTTGTAATATCTTTAACGGTCCTTTTTCCTGATTGCGTATTTTTATTTGCCACTAAGCAAAATATTTCCCGGGCCTTGGCTTCATACACTTGTCCGCGATGCGGCAGCGTAGCAGACTTAGACCGTACGCTCTGGCGGTGCTCCGCGTTACGCAGCGACAGGGACAACATCAAAGAGCCTTGGGACGCGACTCTCCGTAGCCCCGAACTAGAAGAACGGACATGGGCAGTCCATCGGGCCCGCGATGTAGCCCAGAGGCTAGGCCTTTCGGTCCCGACGTGGGAGCAGCCCGCTTCGAGCTAGGAAACTAAAAAAAAGTCATAATAATAAGTTATCAGGTTTTACATGCCAAAACCACGATCTGATTATGAGGCACGCCGTAGTGAGAGGCTCCGAAAATTCGGACCACCTTTAACGTGCACCTAAATCTAAGTACCCACGGGTGTTTTCGCATTTCGCCACCATCGAAATGCGGCCGCCGTGCTCGGGATTCGATACCGCGACTTCCTACTTAGCAGCCCAACATCATAACCACTAAGCAACCACGGCGGGTGAGCTAGGAAACTAGCGTGACTTGAAGGACCTGAATAAAGTTTTTCATACCATACCACACTCCCCTCTGTATTGCTCTGGCCCTGAAGGTACGACTGATAAATAAATAAATATTAGGCCCAATAAGATTGAACAATGCCTAATTTCATGCAAACAGTCCCTCTCCTTGTCTGCGTTCCAAGCGCTCGTGTATTTCCTTTCCTTCCGCTTTACGTGGTGGTGGTTCCGTAAGCGCTACGTGCGCCATGACCGCGAGGTGGAAAGAAATGCGAACCGTTCGTGTGGCCCCGATCCCGCAAACTTAGAACGTTTCACCGGAGCAACGGCCAGGTTTCAGAAGGAGTTTGATGGGAACCAATTTTGTGTGGCCTGTGTTGTTTGCGACAGCTTGTGGTTTTCGAGTGACCTCACTACCATAACTGCACCGCGGGATGTCAACCAACGCATGATCGCCTCGGCTACAGTGAAGCAGTGTGTCCCCTCGGAGTTCGGTGAGTTGCGGGCCTGTTCTGCGTGCCGGGATTCGTTAGTAAAATGTGTCATGCCGCGTTTTGTAACAATACATGAGTATGTATACCCCCCGCTACCTCATCATCTTCCAAGGCTCAACATCGGGGAGGAGCGACTATAGTCGCGCATCGCCTTCCATTTATGTGCATACGGTGTTCGAAGCACGGCAATGGACAGTTCGCCTTTAAGGGGCCCATATGCACAGCTTCGCTGATCATCCACCTCCACAGAGTGCAGTAGCACTGAATTTTTTGGGACCACTTCAGTTATCATTAGGGTCTCTTGCTCACTCTTTTTCTGTCCATCCCAGCCATGTTAACTTAATGCTACCTGATGCTACTGAACCGGATCTTGGGCTCTTGACAGTGCTTGTCGGTGCTACGATGCTATGGTGATCGTAGGGGAGCTTTCCACAGCCTCCATGACTCTATACAGCTCTGCAGTTACTCTAGCGAGCCAAACGACACAAAACACTAGCCAAAAATGGTGAGCCAAGCATCTATGGCCCCTTAAACTGATGCAGGTTGGATACACATTAACTGTAGAGTGTATGTACAGTAGAACAGGCCTTCGAGACGTTGTATAGCGCCGTGTGCATTGCACCTTTGTTTGTTTGTTTGTTTGTTTGTTTGTTTGTTTGTTTGTTTGTTTGTTTGTTTGTTTGTTTGTTTGTTTGTTTGTTTGTTTGTTTGTTTGTTTGTTTGTTTGTTTGTTTGTTTGTTTGTTTGTTTGTTTGTTTGTTTGTTTGTTTGTTTCCCACCGACGGCTAACAACATTACCTTTGTTCTGTCCAGCTAAGTGGCATTTGCATATTTTTAGACTCTGACTAAAGTTAGCTGGGACGCCTTGTATACAAATTGCTTATAGTGCCTTTGTCATGGACTATGGCCTGGATTTTCACATGCATGAGATCGAGACCAACCTAGGCCTGGTGCCCAATACGAGCACCGATTCATTGTCAACGAAGATACAGCTGTTCGCCTGGTAGTCGTGGAGGTAAAGTGCGAGCTTAAGAACACTGAGGTGAATACAAGTTGGCCGCCTTACCATCCGCCGAACAGCACCAGAGTATTCCTCCGAAGCCGGGGAGTCGCCACCAGAGCTAGGGTGTCCTTCCAGAAGCTCCTTTTCTGCTCGGTTGGTGCCACTTCCGACGGCTTTATCTGCGGTTTCAAAATGTTTGCAAAACCACATGTGTGATCAGCGTAAAATAGTGTTTTTCTTTTGTTCCTCCAAATTTTTCGCACTGTTCTTTTTTTTTCTTTTTTTGCTACGATAACTAACGCTTCCACTGACTAGAAACGAGGCCCAATCAACTAGACAATTGAAGTGCGCAACTACGATGGAAATGCCCGCTCGTTGCTTTCCTGTATCGTATTCAGTATCTTCAAGGGGTGTACGGTAGCGCGATTAAAAGACGGGACAAAAGAAGACACACAGGGACACACACAGCGCCTGTGTGTCTTCTTTTGTCCCGTCTTTTAATCGCGCTACCGTACACCCCTTGAAAATGCATTACCAACAAGCCCAAATTGCAACCCCCGTATTCAGTAGTTGCACTTAGATATTTCTCTGAGACATTCCTGATTACGATATATCCTGCAGTTAGTTCTGTTTCCAGATTAACTTGAAGTTGTCGCCTGATGGTGCTGCGCGAAGCGTAATCCAATTGAATGTGAGCTGCTCACTTGGACTGTATAAATGGAAACGCAACTGGCGAGTAGAAAGATACGGAGGTGATCCAACACGGACTTTCACGGATCGAGGCATGCGTTATTATGCGACGCGCTTAGATTACTGTTATTTTATATGCCATAAAGAACGCGAACAGTCACTCGATTTTAGACTGTCTCTCTTTAGACGTTTTACCCGTTGCACTGTACTTTGGCTGCAGTGTATAAGCGGCGCCCGACCTTTGCGCGTGCGACGATAAAACTGTGACACCGGAACAGGTGCGAAGCACCATAAGAGAAATAATGCCCTCAGGCTTATACGCTGTTTTGAAATTTGTAAGCACTCGAGAGCTTGACTGACCGTCTGCTAGTAGAATTGAAGAACATATATATATATATATATATATATATATATATATATATATATATATATGTGTGTGTGTGTGTGTGTGTGTGTGTGTGTGTGTGTGTGTGTGTGTGTGTGTGTGTGTGTGTGTCGGATACATAGCATATCGTATAATTATCATCATCATCAGCAGCAGCAGCAGCCTATTTTATGTGCACTGCAGGACGAAGGCCTTTCCCTGCGATCTCCAGTTACCCCTGTCCTGCGCCAACCAATTCTAACTAGCGCCCGCAAATTTCCTAATTTCATCGCCCCATTTAGGCGGACCCGAGAGCTTTCATTTTACCGAAAGGGCTGGGGCCCGACCAGCTTTTCAAACCCCATTTATTTATTTATTTATTTATTTATTTATTTATTTATTTATTTATTGTGAGCGCAACACACGCCTGACTTCCAACTTCATCTTCTACACATATCATCATCCATTCTACATCTGTATATATCATCACCAGCAGCACAGCAAGAACCTCGTGGTAGTAGCACGAGCTCGGGTGGAATAAAGCGGTTTCTTACAAGTGGTGGACCGTGCTTTTCGTTCCCCCAAGACCTCTCGCATGTTCTCACTGGAGCTCCGCTTGGGTCACCGCATAACACCACCGGCCCCGAATCCAGGCACGTCCGAGGCCACTGCTCCACTACAGCCTTCGCCTTCCGTCGTGACCATTGTTAAGAACGGCCCACTGAGGTGCAAGTTTTGCCAGCCACTTGCGACAGCGCGTCAACTTTTTCTGGAACGCCACCGCAACCGTCTAGCCACACGGCGTCACTAAGTCAACAATACACCGGCGTCACGGCGTCAACACTACGCCGCGACCTCGACTCTCCGTCGCAGGAGCCGAGATGAGTTCGACGAACCAGGCTTTGTGACTAAACACGCCACCGCCGGCCCGGTCGGCCGTGAGCAAGGGAGGTCCCGAGGGAACGTCTTCGGGGGCCCCATCCCACGCGCCTTTCAAGACTCAAGACAATGGAGCAGCGGCGACCGCTCTGCGGGGGTCAGCTCGGGGAATGAGATCTACCTTTCCTGACGTAAGCCCCGAGCTCTGCGAAGACCATCTGACGTTGGTGGGGGCCATGAACCTGTGCGGAAGTGTGTGTGTGTGTCCCTCCCGCAGAGAGGCGGCTCGTTTACGATGACTGGTTGAACGTTTCCCTCCCCTTGGGATCTAGGGAGGACCGAGTGTTTATAAACCGCTGTTGTGCGGCTGCTCAGAGGTACTTTCTCTCGCAGCCATGCTAGACTGATGTACTTTCTCTCGCAGTCATGCTAGACTGATGAACTGCAACGTCCTGATGTAATAGTGTAAATAAACCCATATTCCTCGTTCTCGATGAGAAGCAGTCCTTCCCTTCAACAACGTCCTCAGCGTGGATAAGTTGGACGACGGCATGAGCCAGCTACCATCTAATCCATGCCCGACTCCAATCTTGACAACTGATTACGAGCGATGGGATTGACCCCCCAAATCCTCACACCATCAACAGCCGCCAGCGCGACCCCCAAATCTCAGCTGGTCTTCGCGGGGATGACGTGGAGAAATGGCACCGAAACTACGACCTCGTAAACGACTTCAACAACTGGGGCAGTTCAGAGAAATTACAGAACGTCCCGTTCTACCTGTCCAATGTCGCGAAAACCTGGCTTTGGAACCATGAGCGAGGTATTCCTGACTGGGCGACGTTCGCGCAACAGCTTCGGCAGGTTTCCGGTGCCCCAGCTGTTCGCACTGAGGCCGCGAAGAAGCTCAGTGAGCGCATCCGATTCGCTGAGGAATCGTACACCTCATACATTGAGGATTTGCTTGCATTGTGCAAGCGTGTGAACGCCACCATGTCTCAGAGCGACCGAATACGCCACATTATTAAAGGCATAAACACCGTCGGCTTCGATGTCCTTGGAACGCAAAATCCTGCTACCATCCAGGATGTGATAACTACTTGCCAGCGACTTGAGGAGCTACTGCCCCTTCTGTTATGCACCGATACCTCCGACATTCGTCTCCCTTCGACCATGGGCTTGCGCACGCTTATCCGCGACATCCTCCGTGAAGAGCTTCACGGGCGGTGCTCTTCCTGCGCTCCGCAAAGTACCGTTCCTTCTCCACCGAGCGGCTTGCGCGACATCATTCGGCGAGAGATCACGTCCGCATCGTGTCTACCGCTCTCCGACAGCCCCTGCACTCATCAGGTATCAACGTATGCCGACGTTGCGGCGCTCTCTCCAGCCATTACCACCCCTCTGCCTACAACAGGAGACTACCGTCCAGTGGCTTCGCTTTCACCACCAGTGCGTGTACAGCGTTACTACGCTCCACGTCCTGCCAGGCTCATTTGCTACTACTGTGGCTATCGAGGGCACATCTCCCGATTTTGTCGAAGGCGTCAACAGGGTGAGCAATGGGGCTACGCTCCCGAGGAACGTACAAGCGTCCATCCAGCATTGGGCTATCAGTGCACGTCTTACCGCTTCCTCTTATCACCGGTCACCTTCTCCTTCCTACCCTACTGATATGCCTGTGAATTCTCGTGAATCTCACCGCAGGTCGCCGTCTCCACATCGTCGTTCGGTGTCGCCTCTCCGACCCGCTTCTTGTGTCACGAACACCCTCTCGGAAAACTCCCCGTTGCAGTTTTAGGAGTGGAAACTGCATCCACTGGGCAGCCTACTACTCCTCCGCAGCGACCGTCCAACGTGTCAGTGTTTGTAGAAGGTGTATACGTCGAAGCTCTCGTTGATACAGGCGCTGCCACTCTGATTATTCGTGCTGAATTTTGTTCCCGCCTCCGAAAAGTGACCACACCTTACTCCGGCTCTTCTCTTCGTGCAGTGACCAACGCTGTTATCCGTCCAATCACGCGTTCGTGTGGCCGTAGACGGAATTCGCCACCACATTGTTCTTGCGATATTTCGTGAGTTTACTCACGAACTCATCTTGGGGTGGGTCTTCTGCGTCCGTTTCTATCTCTTGTCAGCGCCTCATACTACTAGATGCCACCAGCAATTATCTTCCTAACGACGAAGAACACATTCGTCTCGTCACTTCTTTCGATTACGTTCTTTGGCCATCTAGAGAAGAGATTGCAAGTGTCAACTCATGCAACATTGTGGATGGCGACTCTACGGCCATACCATATCTTGAGGGATCCTGATTACCCCTGGCCTTATTCGCTTCTCTGAGAGGTCTGCATTGCTTACCGCCTTCGACCCAACTCCCGAACCCCAACTGTTGCCTCGTGGATCAACTGTCACTTGCGCTGTTGACATTCATCCCGCTGCAAATTGTCACACTTCCGATAGTGCCACCCTAGTCAAGATCGCCGCCAAGTAATGCCTCTTGCTCACCATTGCTGGCAACCATGAGTCCTGACCTAACGCCTGCCCAGAGTCAAGATCTCCTCGCACTATTGAACGGACACTGTTCTTTGTTCGACACCAATTCGCCAGTCTTCGGTATGACTATCGACGCTACTCACAGCATACAAAGCAATGGCTCCCGCCTTGCTCAGCGGCGCCCATATCGCGAGTCTCTTACAGAGCGCAAAATCATTGAGGAAAACGTATCAGACATGCTTAGACGAAATATCAAACGTCCTTCCTCGAGTTCCTGGTCCTCCCCAGTTCTAGTGCAGAAGAAAGACGTCTCATTGCGTATCTGTGTTGATTACCGTGCGCTGAACAATATCACGCGCAAAGATGTTGTTTACCCCCTGCCACGGATGTGCTGCAGCATTCCAATCACGATAGGTCTATCAAACCAGTCATCAAATTACAAAAGTATTTATACAAAGAATTACGCGTTCTAGAAGCACGTTTTTTGAGCGGGACTATATTAGTCGCGGAGGCAATCGGCTGTCGCGCTTCAGTCACCTGGGCGGGGACTACCCTTTTTTCTAAAGTTGTACCGTACTATAGATCTACAGTCGAGAGCAAAAGTCTAAAGACCACGCCATCAGCAAAAAAAAAAAAAAATTCTTCTGGTGCAGCCGTGCAACATAAAATTGTCTTAATGCATGACGCTGGTCAAACAGATACGTAGGCAGTACCACTTGATTTCAGTCTATATGCCTAGGCTGCGAAGAGAACACTTATAGCGGCACCTCTGGTCCCCAGACTTTTGCTCTCGATTGTGCCTCAAGGCTTACGCCGTGAGTTACAAACATGTACTCGGGCCGTGGATTATCTGGCAATCATGCGTATCGCGTTACGAAGGCGCTCTTAACTTTTCTGGGGCACTGGTCTCAACAAGGTCTTTTAATACTGCGAGTGTGTGTTTTGCGCATATTACGTGTGTAAAGTGTCGTGTGTCTTGTGTGTATCATTTCGTTCATCATCACGTTCATCTGGAAGCAGCAGGCTAGGTATGCCTCCAGGCGAACATCTCATTCGTTTTCATTAAGAGCCTCTCTTTCATGCATACTAACCGATTTCAATCAGTGATTGCAAAATGTGTCATAAATTTACTAATTACGAAGTGAACATTATTAATTACGTATTGTCACGTAAGAATGCACGGTGAAGAATGCAGCAAAACTGTGATCAATGAAACTAGTGTTTTATTGGGCGAACTTGTGCTCTCAAAAGCAGGCTACACTCAAAGAACAACGACAGCGGCGAACACACTCGGCGGTCGTCGAAAATCTGATCGGCGGGTCAAGCGCGTCGGCTTTTATACATCAGTCGTCGAATGTTCCAGAGTAATCGCTGGGACCCGCGTGCCTTCCACAAAGTTCTACATTGTTCGCGTCGCGCATACGTGCAATCAGATTACCCAAGGTTCGGTCACAGACAGCGGATGGAACCATCGATAACATTCCAGAATGAATGAATAGAATTTATTGATTGGAAAGACAGAGAGGTCGACCTGAGCTAGTGCGCTCTAGTCTGCTACTCTGCACTGGGGAAGAGGGAAACATTCCAGAAACTTCCCACACATGCAGGTGCGTCTTGCGCGGTGCGATAACATTTGTTAGGCGGTGAAACGTGGTCGCCCGATAAAGACAGACTAGAACACGTGTCAATATCTAAAGGGACACTAAAGAGAAAAATTATTTCTTCTGCATCAGTAAACTGCCTTTCTGCAACGCCAAAAACACCACTCTTACCGCGATAAGACCCTTGATAAGCCAGAAAAGGCGCAAGAACGAAAGACGGGTGGCGACGCCTCCTTGAAGTTCCCGCACCTGGTCGCCGTGACGTCACGGATTTTGATGGCATCTTCTAGGGCCTGCTTAATTATATAGCGGTACAGATTGACTGCGTAGTGTTCTATAGGAACCAAATATTAAACATGGCAACTTTTTGGAACCTTTACTCAGCCAACGCGGCCCAAATGCGAAAACATACTGTGGAATCCCTGACGTCACACTGACGTGCCGGCGTCGGGGATTCCGCGCGAAAATCAAGTACTGATACTTCGACCTTCATTTTCTGACCTACTGATCAAACTATTATTTTGAAATGACTGCCTGCAGGATTCTCAAGCAATGCTTTATTAGTCTCGACTGATTTATTGTTTCGCTTTAGTGTCCCTATATTCAGTCATGTTCGCTAAAGTTCTCATACCCCGATATGTATCTCCAAAGAAGCCTCTTTGTCTCTGCTGTGCTGTTTACAGCACAGCAGAGACAAAGCCTTCGAGCCTTCGAGCCTTCGCAGAATCAGCCGGCACCTCCGGCCCTGGTCTGGATTGTCAGTGTCGTCGGTGCTTTTGCCTGCCTTTTTACGAGCCTAATCGTCGTCGCCCTATAGAACGACGAGGGAAACGTCGTTTGCGTAGTCTCGTTTGCGCCTTTCCGTAGTTATGTAGTAGCTATAGGAACGAAACTACCCTAGCACAAGGTTCTCGTAAGTGCTATTCTGCGAATTAGTTTAGCGGAGCTCCGTGACACTAAGATAATGTAAAGATAAGCGCGTGAATGCATACTACGGTGCGTTTCTCACTCGCCGGCGCGTTAGGAAACACGTCAGCAAGCGAGCGCGCTCTCCAGTCCGCGCGACATAGTAATTGCAGCTGTGTCCCCGCCGACCTCAATGGCCCCACGCTGCAATGAAAGAAAGACAAAAATTTGCTGCGTCTGTCGGAACAGTCGTCTCCTTATCTCGTAACAACTGCTCGCTGACGGGGCGTTTCACGCCGGGCAATACGAGGAGGGTTGGCGAACGTGCTACAATTCGCGCCTTATTGAGCAGCGCTCGCTCACTTTCGCGATAGTTCGTCGCGTTTTTTTAATTTTCTTTCTTAGCGTTTCTCATAATTTATTATTATAGCGTACTGGGTGACCCCGACGCTTGAACGCTCCTAAAGCCTTGCAATTGTTTTTCTGATCGCATGAGTGCGCTGAGGCGAAAATGCTTGTTTCAGACTATATATAGTTTGAGAAATGTGTCCGCAACTCTCCGAAACCGGATAAACTTGTCGCCAAGGGATATCGTTCCTTACATCCGTCTCTAAGCATGCTTTAGCCCGCCGCGCAAGGTACCCACCGGGCGGATAATCAAGGACGTGCGCGCAAAGCTCTTCGTAGCAATATTACGGACACATATACCACACTTGCTGTTATAGAATGCCCAAGTTTAACAGTTCTCTCTCTCTCTGTCACTGAGCAAGTTCTGTTCTCTAAGTGCGCTCAATCGTTTGCGATTTCCGAAAGGTCGTGCTTCAAGTCGAAACGACGCTCACAAAGCTGTAGCAAGGATTCTTCTCTACCACGGGACTGGACTCTCGTCTGTTAGTGTTCGTACTCTTGTGTGTTATATACGTACGGGCTGTGCTTACGCCTACCTCTTCTTTTCCGCTTGTTTTATATCTCGTTCCTATTCTCTTTGTCTCTGAGTGGTGTTTATATATTTCTGTGCTTGCATGATTAGTACTACTACTACTAATAATAATGATGATGATGTCCCATGCAACGACGAGCGAAGAATACCGATGAAACCAGCGCTGTTTGATGGCAAGGCAACTGCTGATCGATATATTGTTTAATTTTTGTAGCCTCGGAAACGTTAGCGAGGTTTCTATGTCCGCTAGACCGGAGTAACCACTCTTGCTAGCGTATGCGCTCATCTGGCGGCTAGCATGCTTGGGTGAGTCTGGAGCACCTGGCAACTGCTGCTTCTAGTGGGTCGTTTGTTTACACTTTTCTTGCGCGGAACACATCAAATTGTGTATTATCGCATATCCCGTGGTGACAACTTGTTCTGGCGTTTGGCTTTGGTGCTCTGTGACATGAGCCACGGAACACATGTCGACAACATTAAACAGCTAAAATGATTAAATATTGGATCGTTTTAGGTCGCCACTAAAATGCTGCGCACGATGTGAAATCTTGACAACGCCTCCCCCCCCCCCCCGCCCCCCCGGAGACCAGTTATTAAAGTGCTCTCTTCTCCGTGGATGAAAATGATGGAAATGCAGTACATTCAACGACGTAATGGTGTGTAAAGAGTAACCACTGCAAAAATTACCACTGGTACATTGGACGTGAATAAATGAAGCGAGTTTCTGCGTAAATAGACTGCTTTGGACGCTAATCGTTGTTTCTGGGGAGTACCAGACAGCGATCAAAAGATGGCACAATCCTTTACCGCGAAACAGGTATGCTGAGAAATTTCCTTGCCACATTTGTAGATATTTATGTCGGGGATCTGGGACGGTCGACAAAAAGAAATTCTCCTCTTCATATTAATTCAAAAACTCTATTCTACAGAACTACTTAAAATCAGACATCCTTCCTAGAGGCCAGTAGAATCTCGTATAACAGTTGTTGTTGTTGTTGTTGTTGTTGCTGCTGTTTCCCACGCAATAAACTCATAACCCAGCCAGACAAGAGCGCCATCAGAGTCTTTAGTAAGCCTTTAAGGCGAAATCATTAAATGGGTGATATTTAAACTTAGCGCGCGATGGTGTCGGCGCCTCGCACTCTGGGCGCGACCGCCGCCCTCCGACTTGGTTTTCATTCCGGGCTGCAGATGGCGCTACCAGCCGCAAAAGTTTGGCCTGCCTGGACTCTCGATACCGCACCACGTCTCGAGGCGCGCTGCCTGTGGCGCTGCTTGCAAACGCTGCTGCCAACAGCCGCGCGCTTTCGCACGGTGCAGCTGTCGCGCGAACTCGTAGCGTTCTATGTTGGTAGAGTGACGATTTTCCGTCGCGTGCGTTTTTATTTAATTCATACGCTAGCACATCTGGAGCCGAAATGCCTGTCCAACGGTGAGGCAACGACGGCAGTTCAGATGTGAGCAAAGCGAGACAGAAGAATTCGAGGTATGTCGCGCATAATTGTTTGTGCATCCACGCACAGACGACCCACACTTGTGTGGCGCGCAGAGAAACTCCGCGTGCGACTGAAGCCATCCCGTGCGTCATCGAAGCGAGTATTGCGGCTGGCGTGTTTGTCCGTCTGCACTGCGCAGAAAAGCAATCGCTTCGCGCGCCGCTGAGCTCTGCAAGCACGTGGAAGTGGGAAACTCGCGAAGGCATGCTATACGGTAGCTCGGAATAGAGTTTGAACATGTAAAACAGCGCGTGTATTATCCAGAAGGAAAAAAGAGATACGGTAAAGTGGAAGGCAATGCGTATGTCCATTCCAGTAGCTAACGTCTGGTAAGGGATATATCCCGCTGACGGGAATGTCAGACAAATTCTGTCGAAAATTTCACGTTGCACAGAATATTGCGACCTCCAGAAACACTGCAGTGTTTCACTCCATTTATTCAGGGCAACGATACAGTATACTCATTGCTCGCCGCGTAATATTGCCTACAAGTGTATAGTATATACGTCAGTGCGTGCGCATTGACGTATATGTGTGGACATGGGATAGCCTGTTGGCTGGCCCGCGTGAAACTGGCCGTACACGAAACGTTAGTGACGCGAAGACATTTTTTGGCATTGCAGCGGTCAGGGCTCTAATAGGGCTAGTGTACTTGCATGAAACGAACTTCCGATGGGGTTTGGACGTGCCTTCGTCGGTCGTATGGTGGCTCGACCGTTTCACGATGAGTCGCAAAACCACTGGTTTCAAGGCCGCGAAGCACGTGACATTTTGTTTTAGGCTTTTTCTTTTTCTTCTTTAGGTGTGTGCCTTTCTTTTTTTAAGTGACCACACCTACCGCATTTTTGCCGGCATTACAGTGAGGTCATCCCACAACGTATCGTATGGAATAATCGCGCCGACGTCCGCAGACGCCACGCCCTACATCCACCGGAAACGCGCGTTCTCGTGTGGTCGCCGGTGCCAGCTGCCATCGCAGCGTTCAACGACGCGCGCGCACGCAGGTGCGCGTCTAATTACTATCGAAGAGAGAATGCGGGAAGGTGAGCTTAGTTTTTGCGTATACATGGCTACGTTTCAACACAAGGGGGACAAGAAGCCACAGAGAGAAGAGACAAGAGTGCATCGAATTCAGGTTCCGCCTGAAGAAGGAACGGCGTAACATTACGATTGCTCCGTGCCGTAGTAACAGCTGAATGTTTCCGTCGTCGTGGTCAATTAGCCGCCATGACAGTATACACCACCCATAAACACACTGTTACCACCGCATTAATAAAAAAAATCACCCGCCTCGCCATTTTAAATAGTAATTGGAAGGGCTTTGAGAGAGCGCTTACTTCCTTTCCCCGCCCTACGAAACGGGAAAGAGGTAATATGAAAGAGAGAAGGAAATAAATGTGAGAGAGGGTGAACAATGCGCGCATGCATGAGTACATTGTGAGTCTTGTTGACATCGGAAACCACGACAAGCCTCGGCTTGGTTTCTGCACGTGAGAAGGTTGGCCATGATCCAGATTTTACCGTGGGATGGAAGCGCTTACAGGGTTGAGAATGTAAACACGTGAAGTGAGCGCAGCGAGGGAACACGGCAAAACGTTTCACGTTCATGGAGCGAACGCACGGCTATAGGTGCTGTTGTCGAAGCTCTAGTATGCATATACCATTTCTGCGTTGCGAATATTCCTCTACGTCTGACTCTGTGAATGACTGACTCTATTATTGTCTTTTTTTTCTCCTTATCTGTTCTTCGCATTTCCACCTCCCCAAGCGTATAGGCAGCCAACCGGGCGCGTCCTTGGTTATAAGCTCCATACCTTTCCCTCTTACCCTCTCTATCTCTCTCTCTCTCTCTGTGTGTGTTGTCGTCGTCGTTGTTGTTGTTGCTGCTGCTGCTGTTGTTGTTGTTGTTGTTGTTGTTGTTGTTGTTGTTGTTGTTGTTGTTGTTGTTGTTGTTGTTGTTGTTGTTGTTGTTGTTGTTGTTGTTGTTGTTGTTGTTGTTGTTGTTGTTGTTGCTTCGAAGGTTCCTGTGTATCTTACGTACGGAATAGTCCATATCACAATCTATAGGGTAAGAGGCCAAATCCACTGGCTTACCTGTAGTGCCTTGAAGTCATCCACTGTGATCTCGCGCCGCCCATTCACCTTAGCGATCTTGGTGAGGGTACGGATGGCCTCGTCCCTCCGCCCTACTGTCAGGTGCCAGCTAGGAGATTCGGGCACGAACCTGCAGGGCAAGAGCGTCGTAAAAAAAACACGGCGATGAGCAGCTTTACCTGCGTAGGCACAAGTTCAAAATCAGGAAACCATTGCTGTGACTTTAATGGGGAATAAAATCGAAGCTACGGTGGCGGGCTGCGGAATGAGCACCTTTACGCTTGGCCGTATCTGTCATAGGCGAGGTCTAGCAAGCACGGCAAGACTCGTAGCCATAAGCGCAGGAATGGCGCTCCAAAATCGCCGGCGTCTAGCAACTCGCTGGGTTGGAGACTTCGGAGGTGGTGACGCAGCTTGCTATAACAAAGACAAAAGGGGAAGGGAAGGTGCGGTGGTCAAAAAGACGCACTTTCGGCTTACTGCCCTAGACATGAAGAGGATTAGGGGTGACAAGAAAAAAATTGAGAGTTATAATGACTGCGCGCACATCCGGTGTTCTAGCAAATCGTACTGTTCCCCTATAGCTACCAGTTGTAATATCAGGTTCTCAGTAAAATACTCGTCCCTTAGTGCCCTTTTTTCTTTTTTTCTATAGTGCTACAGATATCAAGTGCGGAAACAAGTTCTCACGTTCCAAAGAACGGAATGACTAAGGATAATCACCTATCTATAGTAATCAGCACACAAAAAGATGAAGCCGTCTTGGGGACAACAGAGGACCAGCGGTCGTCCTGTTGACAGGTTGGATTGACAGATTGAGAGCTCTTCCTTGATTAGGTGGATAGTGGTGCATGACAATTCTTGGTTGGTGGAGCGGCGTGTCTGGTTAAATTCGAGAGCGAACGAGAATCTAGCCTATAATATATAGTTGCGGGGTTCTCAGCACCGCACAGCCTTTTCAGAGGGGCAAGCGGCTCCTACATAGCCGCACGAAACAGAGCAATAGCAGGTCTGTGTGATGCCCTTGTAGATGTCCAGGGCAGCACACGCGTTGCACTGAAGGATTTAGCGTGTCCTTATCCCTGTCTACAAGGAGTGGGTGACCCGCGGAACTTACTTCGTGACTGCGATATGGGCTGGCAATGATTCTCCTTGAATGAGGATTCCCAGTAAGCGCGAGTCGTATAAGGTAGCGTTGATTACGTCCCTGTCCATTGTACACAAGACCGATCCCAGAGCCTCCAGCAGACTCGCCTCGTAAGAAAGGTAGAGAAGGTAGAGTGGGGATGGCTATATAGCGATGGTCGAGTCATCCACCAGAAAGTTTATATCTGCGGGCAGTCAATGCGCGTCTTTCCGAGGACGTCTGCTGAAGAACACGTTCACGCGCCGTGGTTGCTCAGTGGCTATGGTGTTAGGCTGCTGAGCACGAGGTCGCGGGATCGAATCCCGGCCACGGCGGCCGCATTTGGATGGGGGCGAAATGCGAAAACACCCGTGTACTTAGATTTATGTGCATGTTAAAGAACCCCAGGTGGTCGCAATTTCCGGAGTCCTCCACTACGGCGTGCCTCATAATCAGAAAGCGGTTTTGGCACGTAAAACCCCGTAATTTAATTTTTTTTAAGAACACGTTCGGCGGCCCATCCGCGAGTCCCGAAGTGTGCAGCGTGAGCACACATCAAACGGTTTCTTGGCTTGGCCATCATCGGAACAGCTAAGAATGTGGCCTTCATGGTCTTCAGCTACGCCCAAACGTCGCTGTGTCCCACAGCAATGTTGCTCAGCCCCTGCCCGCCATCGGGCTTGAGCTTTACCAATACAGACGGGGCGGCGCAGAATCACAAGATAAATCGCACATGTTTAGTCCAGTCGTAACTACCGATTAAAGATCCCTAAGTCGTACGTGTCGGTTTGCGCGCTACATGCGATCGGAATAACTTCCAGCTTACGCGCGTCACTTTCCACAAACTCTTATACGCTTTAAAACATGGGAATAGTGCGGGAAACGAGGGAAGACACAGCTCTGTTGAAGCCGACGTTCCGACGAGGGGACTCGTCTTTGTCAAGAGCTTCGGTGACGCATGGGCTCCGACACCCCTTGCTTGCACCCCCCCCCCGCCTCCTCCCCCCGTAGTCGGCGCCTATAGCGATAGCAATGTCTGCCTTTTGCACCTTCCTTATTTATTTTTCTTTCTTTCCGCGGTGCTCTTCCGGCGACCCTTCAATGTTGACGTCTGATAAGGTGTCAGAGAGCAACAAAGGTGCGGTTACAAGACGGGTAAACAACCGCCGCTTCCCCGTTTGCTAGCAGAACTTGCACGTGTGAGATTTTGCTCGGAAGGGAGGCTTGATAATGCACAATCGCCAGTGGGGTGCATCCATCGCCAGTGGCTTGTATCCCTGCTGGTCTTCACCGAACCTAACAAACTGTAAGATGCTTCCACGCGTGTCTCATGCAGCACGACAAGCTTGCCAATTAGAAAATTCAACGAACAGTGACCTCGCGTAGAAGTGGGAAATGTATGGTCCGAGAGAAGTAGACTGTGCTGAGATATTAACGAATTGGACAAACACTGTCTGCTAATCCACTTGCCGGTCTGGCTGTCTCCTCGTTCGTCGCACAGCGCAGGGAAAGCGCGGCTAGAAAGGAGTAGAGGCCATTGGTCCCCAGACGAGTCTGTGCGGGAGGATGACCAACATGGGAATGAAAACACAACCTGTACGCGGCACGATTAAACGGCGGGCTGCAAGTATATCTGCGCTCATCCCGCGGTCGTGCAGTCGGCGGCGTGGTCGTGCGATTGCGCTGCAAGCCACTAATCTCTCGCCGGCAAAAACAAAAAGGAAAACTTCGTCCGAGTCTTCGTTGCGAGCAAAGGCCACCATATCGCACAAAGAAACAAAAAAAGGGGCGACAAAGAGACAGCAGTGCTGCAGTCTCTCCTGCAGTCCATGTAAGTCTTATCATTAGCGGCGAGTTCGTGGTGGAGGTTAAAGAAGAAAGAGACAAAACGAAGACAAAAAAGAGAAATACCGGTGTGATCGCCTCTCCGTGAATGAGTATCGATAAATATAGCAAAGCCGGGCGGCCGAGGCAGCGTTGCTGCTGCTGCTGTTGTCAGTGTTTATCGCTGCGACGGCGGTGTCTCGCGCGTGTTCTTTCCCAAGGGTGATTCCCCGCTGGACTTTTTCTATTTCCTGGGCACGAAAATAGACCGCCAGACAGCGCGCGTGCGTGCGCGCGCGCGAGTTGGTGTGTTCTACTCGCGCGTATACACGCTCGTGCCTCGGCCAAGGCGCAGAGATCGAGATCTTGGCCTCCCAGAGCGCCAGACTTCTAAATGGGAAATTCTCGGACTTCGCAAGGGGATGCGTTGACGTCAAGACATAGTTCGTTGCTGTTACTCACTGCTGGAGTCACTCGCTTGCGTTCTCTCTCTTCTTCCTTTTTCTTTCTTTCTTTCTTTCTTGCTTTCTTTCTTTCTTTCTTTCTTTCAGGCTTATGAGCTACAGCATGTAACATGACGCTAATGCAAACGTACAGGAGAGCAACTTTTTGGGCGCCCAAGAAAGCATTCATCAGCAACGCGCGGAGACAAAAACTTCACAGAGCAAGGTAGCTTCGATATGCATGACTTAGTAGTATAGTTAGCGGGATCTTTAAGTTTCATGCACATATACGGAGAAAACTGATTTGAACGCCAACAACCAGCTTGTTCCAGAACACAATTCATCTAAGTCTATGGGATTGCAGATGTTTAGACAACATTTTAGTATAACATGGCGTTATGCGGGGCATTCATTAAAACAACGCAGCACACAAATGCAAAATTCCATTATTATTATTATTATTATTATTATTATTATTATTATTATTATTATTATTATTATTATTATTATTATTATTATTATTATTATTATTATTGTTAGTGGCGCCGCCTCCTGGCATAGTAAGTTTTTCACACGTTATCTACACGCGTCTACCCCGACTCGCGCGTAAAGATACGCCTACTCTATCGCCAACTTATCAAGAATAATTGAATGGGCGCACACTTGAATCAATGTGCCGAAGCACGGGTGAAGGCGACTACCCCAACAACACACGAACGTTCGAAGCTGAACGTTTCGTGACGGTCCATAGAGTCAGCAAGTGACTAGCGATGATACGTATTTGCTACAAGCCATTACAAAGTGCGGAACATCTACGTTCTAAGTCTTGCGCGCAGCGAGAAAAAATCTATCGCAACTGAGCACATCCGTGAGCCATTAGGCAGAAAAAACACCATCGGATAGTGACCGCACCAAGGAACCTTGCCGAATCAAACACATGACAAGCCGCTGCTTCAAAGTGTTTGAAATTAGGGAACGAAGAGCAAAAGACATTAATCCTGATTTATTTCATAAACGGGAAGTTTGGGCAGCCTGGACTGCATTTGTAGCACCGTTTTTAGTATAAGCACCCTGTACACTGCTCGCGCCATTTGGACGAGGCATAATGAACTCAGAAAGCGCTTACATGTCCTCTAAAGCTGAGGTCAAATCTTCGTGTCGTTCACTCAGTCATCGTCCACGATATCCACCGAAACAGAGGTTTGCTGAGCCGCACCGGGGTGTCATGCACATCCATAGTAAACACGGAAGCAATGGAGGCACCTGACGCAAGATGGACGCGTTACCACGTGATCAAACATGGCGGCGCCTACGGGATTGCCGCGAAAAGGGCCTATAGGGCCTACTCCTGTGAAGTCCCGGCTCGAAGCACCAAATCCTTATGCTTATATAGAAGGTGGCGTGCACACAGCTACACAACCCGGGCCTTATAGCCGATAAAGTGCTGGTGCTCGGCAGCACGGCAGTTGCTAATCAAAAAAAAACCTTCCAACACCTCCCATCGTGATACATCTCCGTAAATACTTCCCGTAGAAAATCTGAACAGTAGTGCACTAGTCTCGAAAGGTAAAAGTTAAAATTCACGACAGGGAAAGTCTGCAAACGTAATAATCGTACAGTCTACTTCTCTCGGACTATACATTTCCCATTTCTACACGAGACCACTGTTTGTTTAATTTTGCAGTTCGCAAGCTGTAATGCTTAGAGGACAAACAGAAGCATGGCCGCATCACACTTCTCTACTACCTCCTCGCCCCCCCCCCCCTAGCTCCCCCGCCCCGCTCACACATACCACCTCTACGACGCCCACCACCACCCCTTAATTCTGATTCCATCTGCAATTCCCATGGTACTAGGGTGGCTTCTGCACCGTGAGAGCCGTGTGATCGTGCTGGGGCCACATAAAACAACACACTGGTGCGTTCCAGCTATGTGTTTTAAAGGGGCACTGACAATATATTTTCGACCATTCATTCTTTGCCTAAAGTATAGGTCCTAGAGTTGTAAATCCTAGCGAAAACGGTGCGCGCTCACGTGGGAGCAGGACATTGCGACGTTTGGACAGTGGCACCGGTCCGCTCGGCCGTCCGTTATGCTCCTGCATCGGCCCTCACAATGAGTAGCAGCATACGAGGTGACCTTGCGAGCCGAAGCGAGTGTCGAAACGCCGCAATGTTCTGCTCGGACGTACCGTGCCACGACGTCACGACATAGTATCCTCCTGAAAACGAAACCGGAACTTGCCGTAGAAAAGCCATTTTATAAAATTATCAACGGCGCTTAGAGGCTTGTCACGATTCTTTCTGGAGTTTAGAGGTCCTCAGGCTTTCACTTAACACGAGAAATGAATAGTCGAAAATATCACGTCAGTACCACCTTAAGACACCAAAATACTTTTAAATAGTTCCCAGAGCTCTGTGAAATAGTTCCATAATATCTGGTCGACTTGCTGAAACGAATATTCACTCCTCACAGCTTTGGAGTGCAGACGATGCAACAGGATACCATATATGCCGCGAGGCACGGAACCTGAGAGAGTTGAGTGCGCAACGGCTTCTTATGTTTCGTAAAGTCTGTTGTAGGCTACAAGTTTTCTTCCGTTCAACGGGCACCTAAGCGTCAACGTCGTGGTTTTTTGATTTACTCATCTTCAGACGCCTAAAAATGTAGGCGCACATCCGAAACAACTTGCAGTGGGAACGCTTACATGTCGCACCGTTATTACCAAGGGACATGTTTTTATGGGCACTTACCAAAGAATGACCAGGATGGCGACGCTGAGCGCGGAGTTGGTGAGGACCAGCCCTCGCCAGCTCTGGATGAGGTCGGCGTACCAGGGATAAGAAGACGACATGATGGTCCAGCTGAAGGCCCACACGAAGCCGATCAGAGTGCGTCGCTCGGGAATGGTGAACTCGATCACTGCGCGATGAAGTTGCAGCTAGTGGAGACGCGTCGCATGGCCATGCGTGTGGGCGACATAGCAAAGCTTAGTACAACAGAACACAAATATGATTGGGAGGAGTAGGGGCGGACATTCTTCTGTGCGCTCATGGATTCACGTGAAACGCAGGGGACACGAAACCGCTACTGGAAACGCTCCGCACGGCAAGAAACGAAATGACACGAAAATAGTTTTTTCACTTGTCCGTAAACGTATGACCGTTCGCGGAATGCCGTGTTACTAGATTGGTGTACGGCAGCTCCAACGTTGTAGAGTTAATGTATATGCCCATACAGTAACAACGTTGGGAACTTGGTAACGGCATCTCGTGACGCAGAGTTTAACACTGCTATGACCTATCCGTCTCCCCTCCGCTCCTCCTCGGGTTTCCTCCTCGCGCGCTCTTCTTTCATCTCCCGCTGCCCTCCGCGTTCGCTTTCAACTTTCGCTGCGCTCGTTCGCTCGGTTACGAGGTACAACAACGCCGAGGCACGTCGACGCTCAACGCCGGAACGGGCGCCTAAGAGCGGTGCTCTAGAAAGAATTTGTGCGTTTTGCTTCGATGTGAAAGAAAGTAATAAAGGATTGTCTCTCGCGGGTGCTGGTCGCGGCAGCAGGAGAAAAGTTCTGTCGTGAAAGCTGCTCGCCTCCTCAAATCACAGCAACCGGAGATTTTCTTTGAAATATTTCATATCTCGGCTAACACTCAACCCTATTTAAACTTATTGCGGTGGAACGCTCCCCGGACGCCGTTTTACAAATTAGTGTATATCAATAAGCAAAATTTCTGATGAAGCGTGGTGGCGAGCTTTTTAACAATCTTCGAAATGCGTCGGGCGCTGTCCAAGTTGCAACAAGGTATAAGAACGGGCTAGCTGATAATCCATAACTATCACCTACTATCATACCTCGGTATTGCGGCATGTATAGTGTTTCCTTGTAGATCTTTAGTTAGCTTCTTGTTGGCTTTGTGCGATTCCTTTCACTGTTCTTCCATTTCCCGCGTGTCTTGCAATCGGCAGTCATGTGTTCATGAAGTATCTGTGAAATTGAAAATAAACATTGAGTTGGAAGCCAGCGCTTGTGTCTGTCCCCATGATTCGTCCCTTGTGTCGTTTATGCTCAGTAGACGCTTTCATTGTTGCTTAAATGTCATGGACGTAGAAATTTTGTCTGCGTTATACTTTGGAATTCAGCGACGGTGAGCCAGGAACCCTGGCTGTGCGCTTAGGTGAAAATAAGAACCGACGGGGTCCCCGTATCTTCTAACTGCTACAAGGCTGCTTGCGGACTGAAATTATTGACGATTCCGCGATTTATTAATAAAGGCACGTCCACAAGCGAATTTCCACAAGAGTAATCGAAGCAGAGAACACCACTTGACTTATCTGCATACGGTCTTAGTAGAGTGAAATGAGCGCACTGGAATGCCGCCCACTGTTTAAAAGATCCTACAATCTTTGCGGTGTATTTTTCTTTAGTTTTCTTTACCATGCTGTACTTTGCTTGATCTAATAGTATATTCTAAATTCGTAAACAATTCACCCTCCGCGGCCTAAATATCCAGCTTCCAATAAGCTGGAAATGTTCATAAGTTATTTCCAAAAATGCGCAAGATGTGCTCGATTTGTTTACAACATGATATCGTGTCACTTCAAATACTGATTCGAAATATATTCGACACCATGCTCGTTTATTCAGTAAGTAAGCGAATGTTTCCAAGTTTATAGGACTAATATCCTTACTTCGCATACCTGTCTTCTAATTTGCTATCGTAATATATGCCCCGCCTTTCGGACGAAACTACGACCTTTTTTTCTAAACAAATTGTAAACTGAAATACTGGTAATGAATTAAAAATAAAGATGAAAGCTCGGAACGACCACCTCCAATATTGTAGATTCTTCCTGACGACAAAGATTTTCTGCAAGAAAGCGACGCGATCTTCTAAGTGTTCCCTGGTGAAGAAGCACGACCCACGCAGCCCAGTGAAATGAAGCATAGTATAGAAGGAAAATATAGCGCAGTGTCCTTGGGCACGCGCCGATTTCGAGCGTCTCGCAAATGCGAGATAACCGTGATAAAACCGGTGTACAACTCCATATAGCGGACGGCGCGACGTGTGCATGCTAAAACAAAAAACGAGCACAGAAGAAAAAAAATGCGGCTGTACATGCCATCGATTTCTCGCTCGTTTCTGTGGCCGAAATCTGCCACGCCAAGCAACTTCGTTGTTGTCAACAACACAGGCATGTTGGTAAACCTGTTCCTCTTCGCGAATAGGCCCCTTAGACATTTGCATCACGGTGCCTTGCGTCTATTTTGCCTTCCTCGGCGAGTTACCGCCACTTTTCCGCATCGGGTATGTGTGTTTCTAACCTGTTTCTATAGCCCCCTTCGCGGGCCGATTCCAAAGATAGCGCAGTTTAAATATAACTGCCACTGAGTGTATGCTCCTGGGGCTGCTTGGTATGTGATGATGGTGATGAAGATTATTATTATTGTCGTCGTCATTGTCATTGTTGTTGTTGTTGTTGCAGCCGCTGCAATGATGATGATGATGATGACAAAATGAGGAAAGCGACTCAACCTCTGGCTGACGTCGATCAAACGTCGCCCCAGCACAGCTGTCATAATAAATCACACGGTTCACTGATCTTTGTCATCCCCAACACGACCAGAAAGACGTATTTCATCGACTTCAACTAGACGATGAATCGCCTTCCAACATTTTTATGGATACTCACTCGCAGAACTGTTAGCCCGAGTACAGTACTTCGCAATAAATTTAAAAGTAACTTTAGCATGGTGCGCTTTGTTTTAACGACTACCTTGTCCATGTATGTACGCGTATCCACAAAAGCTTCCGATAAGTAAAAATAAAATAAGGGTCAGAAGTTATTAGCGACTCGTCCTGCTTTGAACTCAATGATAGCGGCAGCAGCTTGGTTTGTTTTGGTTTGGAGCCAACGGATGTGGCTCATCCCACTACAGAGGATCGGCCATGAACCGGGCGGCAGTAGGTACAACGGGCAGCACACTCTCATAGCGGGCACAGCCATTGTCGTCGTCGTCATCGTCTACGTTGCTGTTGGTGGTGGTGGCGCAAGGCATGGCTCGTACCCACTGTGGGTGTTGGCCACATAGAAGCCACATACCCATATGCCCTACAGCCATATGGCCATTCGCACAACAAGAAAGAAAGGAAGGAAGAAATCAGCGGTGATCGAGCGACAAATGCGAGAGAATTTCGTTAGCATTACGTCGTACTTCTTTGAAGTCCCGTATCCCGTATCCACGATATAAAACCGTGTTCCCCCCCACATTGCAAAGTGTTGTTCAGGAGCTCACTCGACACGTCATGTCCTGCCTCGTCGAGGCGCTAAGTGTAAATTATATATCGGGTGATTCAGCGAGTACTTTCAAAAATTATTAGAAGTTGCCTGTGCCAGGTAGTTCATGAGCCGGTCTACTCGACGAGGCGGACATTACTTTCACAAAAAGTTAAAATGCATAATCAAATAATTGACAAAAATTTACTGATTACACTTTTTACTAATTCCCTAATGGCCCATACTGCAATTTACACATTCCAGCCGTTGACTTCGCAAGGTGAATTTACTTGGAACGAATTCTCAGGATGAAACCGGTTTCGAGATATTTATTCCTGAACTTTGCGGAGAAATGCATTGGCGTTCCAGCTACTTTCTTAATTAACGAAACGCCGTCTTATGTAATTAAAGCACAAAAGTAACTGCAACGCCAATTCATTTCTCCGCAAAGTTCGCCGATTAATATCTCGAAACTAGTGTCTTCCTGAGAATTCATTTCAAGTGGATCCACCTTGCGAACACCATGTCTAGAATTTGTAAATTGCAGTATGGTCCATAAGTTAATAGATAAAATCTTAATTTGCGAATTCTTGTTTCTTAGTCGATTTTGCATTTGAATCTCTTGTGCAAGTAACATCCGCCTCTTCGAGCATACCAGCTCGCGAACTAGAATTGTGCGATCTGCCACAGGCAACCCTTAAAAATTTTTGAAAGCGTTCGCTCAAACATCCTGCACATACATGCTCTCCTACGCTCTCCCATCCCCTCTCTACCACGCGACCGGCTTCCCATAAGTACAGTTCTTTTTTTCCACTTTTATACTCCTAGTGCGAACGCATTAACAGAAAGAAAGAAAGCATTTGAAGACACCATGAAATTAGAATGTGATTTCGCAGCGCAACAAGAGCGCACCACCATCGGCGACCCAAGCAGCGGAACTCTCCGTAGAATGAACTTGCGGAGAATCGATAAAGCGGTCCCGTGCCCTCAATGCATCCCGACTGAAATGCGTCGAATGACACGAGGGATTGGTGGTCTATAAACCTTGACGGAGGTTCGAGGAACATTCTGCGGAGGGAGGATAAGCAGCGGCAAGAAAGGTGGAAATGACCGATCCTTCAGGCACAAGAACCCATACTTTCCGATGCAGAGATTATTGGCTGCGTCCTGTACGGTATTGCTTCGCCTAGCTTCCGAAATACGTGCACAGCAGCAGGGACACCCGACTCTCAGAGTCTGCGTAGATAACCAAGCTCCGCACCAATTGTTAAGCGCCAGTGCTGCGTCGGATATGCAGGGTAGTAGTTAGAGTGTGCGGCTAAGTTCGATTCCCACTGAGGATGGTGTGGGTGGCGAAGTTTTAAACCCTAGCTTTCGTTGTCGCAGCATCACTCCCGCACTTTGGCGTCCGTTTGTTCGCCTAACCTTTATCGAATGCGTAGGTGCACAGTGACGTCATATAGTCTTATATCGGCTTATACGCTTCTACTTGCCTAATTCGGACCACGCACTCTGCACCCTTTCCGCACCATTATTGCTCACACCTAATCAGTCCCGATCTCCTGCGGCGTTTCTCGAAAGGTTGTGCGCTACATGTGTTCTTAGTTTATTCGCGTGATTTGTGACGCATACGCAGAGTAGCAAGGGATATAAACGCGCGAAAATCGTCAGCACGGCGTCTTTTGGGCAAGAGCAGTTGCGCTTCGCAAATAACTGGAAAAGGAAGGTGCGCTGAACTATTACCCAATCAGAAAGGGCAACTCATGTCATCATATGTATATAAATATAACTACAGAAGACCTTTTCTCTCAGTTTTGAATGATGTGAATGACACCCCCTCGTGAGGTCCAGAAAGCTGCGGCAGAAGAAAAGAAATTACCCAAAGCACGGACGCTTCGTCATCGGTAAATAAGACCTGCCTGCATGCACGTTGGACATGCCATGTGCTGTGTTTTAGTGCACCGTTCTAAATGTTTCTCTCTCTCTCTCTCTCTCTCTCTCTCTCTCTCTCTCTCTCTCTGAAAAACTAACAAAAGCTTCGCTTAACATGGACAGTCATCAAGGATTTGTTCGGCATGACTTTTGTTCTTATCCATGAGGGTGAAACTGGGGATCGAGAAGTTGCCTGGGCAACCACAACAAAATAACGGTGACAAATTGATGACGACAGCTTAACGGAAACGATTAGTGCCTCCCCCCCTCCCTCCCACTCCACCCACCCACCACATTTTCTGTTCGCTTGTTTGCTTGATTCCTTGTCTTTTTTTTTTTTAGCTTCTAACTGCCGTCACAGTAAGTTTGATGCTCCGAATCAAGGGCAAGTCTGTTGACGGCAGTTGACGTGTTCATGGCGTTTACCGCAGTCTCCGCATTACCAAAGGTTCTTTGCGGGTTGATGTAAGGCTTATATTCTTATGAAAATATCTGGGCCCGTATTCACAAGAAACTGTTATGTTGGAATTGTTCGTAAGAGCAAATTCCAGCGAGTGCTGATGCTGTAAATATTATTAGAGAAGGTGGCCAGCCGATGGCAAATAGCACTTGCGAACGAAAACCTTTGTGGATTCGGCACCTAGATTTCTTTCTTATTTGATTCATGGAATACACACAATACAATATACGGTTCGGACCAATAGCCTTCGCGGCTAGTTTGGAGTTCAATAACAAAATATACATAAGAAGAACAGCGTACTTATTCTACGAGACAACTTAAGCACACGTTATTAAAGCATTTTTACAGGGAAAATATAAGGTAAGCAAAAGACTATGTTATGACAGCAGGGGATACAAACAGAAAGACCATGTCAGCATTCATGAAAGAAGTTCTTTAAGCATTGCGTAACGTTATGGCTAGCCTTTACACTGTGTGGCAGTGCCTTCCATATTATAGCACCATTGAACTCCACGAGTCTCTGTCCATAAACATTGTGACATGGTGGTAAGCTGATACAGTTTTAGTAGCGTCCCTCGTGTTTCGTGCCGGAAAATGTAATATTGTGATTGGTAGCGGATTATTAAAATGTGTTATTGCATTAACTACCTGAGCAACCTTTACTTTATAGGCCTCAATGAACGGCAGAATACGAAGCCATTGAAACACAGGTTTACTTGGATCAGTATGTTTAGGAAAGGTAACTGATGTTTAGAAAGGTAGAAAGGTAGGCAGTATGTTTAGAAAAGGTAGAAAAGGTGTCGCCCGTTTTTTAAGACCGGCGACAGGTTCTACGGTTTTTCATGTACTGCCTCGAGACCGTAAACAATAATAAAGGTGACTCTGTATAAACGCAAAGTAAAGCATCCGTAAAACTCGAAGGTCAAAACATTGACGGGCTTTTAACAATACATGACAACCATACGCCAATTTATAACATACCTTACCAATTTTATATTTCCAATGCATATCCGATTCAAACCAAATTCCTAGATGCTTCAAGCGGCATACTCTGTTCAACCGGACATTATTTAAAAATATAGACAGGGAGTCACAATTCGTTTCCTTCCTCCTGGAATGGAGGACTACAAAATTGGTTTTGTCGATGTTAAGTGTAACCTGATTCTGCGTGAAACATTCCGCGACACTACCGAGTTCTTGCTGTTTGTGTAACAGTTACCCCAGTTGGTATAACAGTTACCTTGCCTCTTGCTCTTTTCTTAAGAGCAACAACTACGGCTCCTCTACCTCCTCCTCCTCCTACTACTACTACTACTACTACTACTACTACTACTACTACTACTACTACTACTACTACTACTACTACTACTACTACTACTACTACTACTAGTACTACTACTAATTCGTGACACTTCGCCCCAATTACTGCGCGGCGTCATTATTAGGCGCGATTCGAGATAGCATCGCTGGGCTGTGTTGATCCCTTGGCGTGTTGCCAGTGCGTGCTTGCGTAGGCGCGCCTCAAACGACTGCCCTGCCCTTGGGTCCCGTCGTCACGTAGGCGGAACCACGCGCAAAGAATGGGCAATGCTGAGACCGTTGCTCGCAAGGGCTTGTGCGGCGTGCGACAACTGCAATAAATTCTGAGAATGCGCCCGAGAACACTCTTTCCGCGCACGCCCGACGCTCCGCTATGGTATATAGCGAGGAAACATACCTGCTGTCTGCGGCAGAGGCTCCGCATTGCGCAAGTGTCTAGCGGTGTCGGCAGTCGCGAAAATATTGCCGCACATGGGACGTTTTGGATCCCCCGTTGTTATGGACTCGACTGCAACGGGCTGAGCGAGTCAGCATTTTCTAAGAACGCCATTAGAGGACGAGGAGTTACTCGTCTGTGGCCGAAGAACAGCGTCGCGCACCCTCTGCCTTTACCTTGGCGTCTCGAAAGTAGCCAATAGTAAACGCCCAACGAGAAGTGAAGCCTTTCTTTACTTTCTTTCATTTTTTCTCTTTAGTCGCTATAGGAAAGCTGAGATGACTGTTTGCTCGTAGGAAGAGCTAAACTGCGGGGTGTAATACGTAGAATCGAGTCCTACGCGTGCGCACACATCGGTGGCAATATGCAGGCCTGCTCCGTGGGCCATCTGGTTGCGTTCAGCTTTCTTATACTTATAGGGGCCAAATATTTCATTCGACAAAGCCTCTGGGTCATCGTCGCAACATTCTACACAGCATCTTTGCTTACAGACTTAGAGCGCATACACGTATACGCAGTCTGTGTACATGTACACATGTATGTAGACTGCGCCGTTTCGAAGAATAGGTGCCCCGCCACACAACGGACGATCAACGTCTCCCCTTCGCTCACGGCGACTGTTGCGCCTCAAGTGCACCGGGAGCACACGAGACGCAACGCTTGCCGGCGCAACGAGCTCAATAGGCGCAATGCAGAAGAGGTACCTCCACTTCGACAAGTATTTTTCGCTGTCAGTACAGCCACGGCTTGTTCAAGATTACACGGTTAATATGCCCTCATGCGCAATGTAAGTGTATTGCGGTGAACGCAAAGATAATACACGCATCATAACTGCACACGGTGTGCAGTGCCCCCACTGGGATGTGGACATGTATGGCGTTCTGGCGTGCGACACCAACGTTATGGGCCTTGCAGCGCTGCTGTAGCATTCATGTTGAATGCAGCGCAAAAAAAAAAAGGATAGCAGAGACGGCGAGCAGATCACGAGAGTTTTCCGTGGTTGTTTGCAACTTCAACATCAATGCGAACCAACAGGCCCAGTTAACCTTTCTAAATGTTTGTCTGCTAAGAACACCTGTCCTCTATTTGGATACTAGTGCAATGGGCTCCTCACACATGTTCTTGATTGATTGATTGATTGATTGATTGATTGATTGATTGATTGATTGATTGATTGATTGATTGATTGATTGATTGATTGATTGATTGATTGATTGATTGATTGATTGATTGATTGATTGATTGATTGATTGATTGTGAGAGAGAGAGAGTCGTAATGAAATGCAGGATTCCGGTTAAATTTTGACCACCAGTTTTCTTTTGCTATCTTTTAGAAGATATTAGAAGAGCGATGAATTCAGTTGGTTGGTGAGTATTCCTCTTCCTGGCGCTATGTACTGGAAGACACTAACTGGGTCGAAAGAAACGCTGGCTGTAAATATAGGACACGAAGCGACACGCAGGAGCGCAATTTTACTTTTGCGCGTGTTTTGCGCGACATGTTCATCTGGGTGAGCTTCTTATCTGAATTTGCTTCCTTGCACGTGCCCCTTAGCTTGAGCTCCCCCGTGTCGCTTGGCGTCCTCTTTACAACCAGTGCTCATTTCGTCCCTGTTAGTGTCTTCCAGTACATAGCGCAATGAAAATAAGTGAACAGCGTAAGCTCCTTACGCGAGCATTTTTTTTTTTTTTACATTCTATCTCTATCAAAATTCGGGCTTCGCGAACGGGAAATGATCTTGCGACGCAGTGCGCATTATAGTACACAAGAATGCTCTATGGTCGCTTTTCCTTTTCCTTTCCTTTCCTTTCCGTTATTTATTTATTTATTTATTTTACTCTTGAAACTGGTGTCATCGTCGAATTTTATTTCAAGTAGACATGACGAAGTCACCGGCTACAATTCATACAATATGTGCCATAAAATACTTAGTTTAAAAGTTAATTACCTAAATTTGCTAATCAAATATTCCCTTTTACTTCTTGTGCAAATAACGTCCGCCTCTGAGCGTAATCCAGCTCAAGAAGTACAATTGCGCTACCTGTCATGGGGTATATTGAAAGATTCTGCTAATGATATGAAAAAAAGGAGAAAAAAAACCGCCCTGCATAGTGCCTGAGCGCACAAGCCATTTACAAGTGCGTAATCGGCGGCTGAGTACGGAGCGGAATGCAGGAGGAAATTAAAGCTCTGCTAAAGGAGGAGCGAGAAATTCCCTAGTGGGCGCCTGTATGTCCTCGTTGGTATAATCGCGCATCATAAGTGGCGCTAACGTGTCTCGCATGCCGCCGCGGTAAAACGAAGCAAAAAGAGGCGGCGAAAGAAACGCGAGAAAAAAGAAAGAAAAGTATACACCCCATCTATCTTGCATGAAGTACACGTATACGTTCGTGGGGAACGAGAGTGTAGAGCTGAGAAAGAGGCGGAAAGGCAAAATGAAGAACGGCCGGAGCGAAGAGCAATCATACCGTCGAATGCCAATGCAAATTTCGCCGCGCATATCGAAACGAAGGCGGGGAATGCATCGCGCGTCAATACCGACCGCACCTCCGCAATGCCGTTGCGACAGATATACGTATGTGTGCGCATAGACGTGCGAGTTGGCGTGCGTGCGCGCGAGGATATACTATTACATGTCAGGCCTTCCTTCTTCCGCCTCTTAGTCGTCGGACGAGGTCGCCGCGTTTGGAAACGCGACGCAACCGCGATGTCTCTCAGCGTGAAGCTCAGTCTTGGTTTTGCTCCTCCTTTCCTCTGTGCGCGTTCTCCTTCTTCTTCTTTTTATTATTATTATCATTGACATTATCATTCTCGTAACGTCCGCGTGCTCCGTTCCAGTCTTTTGAAGCTTTTTTACTTGCTGTCCGTGCAGCATCCGCGATTGTGCAAGCAATTCTGTCGCGAGCTTCGCCTCCCTAAGAGCTGGACGTATGCGCCGCGCGCTGCCTTGCATGAAGAATTCGTGCCTGCGAACGCATGGATGTTCGGATACATACGCGCACCGACGCGCGAAATCGGAGGCGTCAAGTGCAGTATACGCATATATGTTGGTTAAGAAAGCATGGAAATCACTTCGCCCGAAGGAAATTGCGCTGACACAACCTAAACTGGCACGTGCCGAAGTGAGGCTGCTAGATTAATTCGATTATTGTCACATCGTATAAGCTGTTCTATAGTTATACCGGAGTATACGATTCAGCAAGCCCATTGTTTCCATTACTTCTATAAAGCAGACACACGCAATGACCCTTCATTTCGACCTCTGTCGTTTAATTGTTAAGTGCACGGCGGACACTCTTTTTTTCTCTTTCTCTGCCTTCTTATACGTCCAACTACGCGCGCGCGTGCACACGCAGCGTGCACACGTCTACACGTGCACACCTGCGTGCACACGTGTGCACACGCGTGTGCACACGTGTGCACGCAGGTATAGTACGTACGATACCGTATAGTATATAGTACGATCGGCCAAACCACGACACAGCCGGGTCGACTCACCGAGAACGAAGATGGTGGAGCAGACACTTTCGGCGCCCATGCCGGCGATGAGCCTGGCCACAGCCAGGCCCCAGTGCTGCGAGATGAAGAGCGGCATCAAGTTGGCCAGAGCGCTCACCGCAGAGAGGCAACCGATGGCCACCCGACGACCGAACCTGCATGCACAGGCGCGCAAGCCGAGTGAGTCTTTAAGCACGGGTCTCCGTAGGCTGTGCCTATACGTGACGGGATGTACACATCTTTCATGTGCACTGCTGAGAAACCTGGGAGTTGCGCGATTAGGTAACGGGACAATCGCGAAAACAACGATGAATTCAATAAACCACACCGAATTTTTTAACAATTGTCGATCTTAAGAAATAGGGGGCCGAATTCGCAAGCTTTTTTTTTTCGCTCGTAAGCGCCATCCGCTAATGGCAAGCTCGCTATCGCTACAGACAGGCTCCTGTTATTACAAAATTCGTTCTAGCGTAGCAAGCGCTTTGTGAATGCTTGCCCAGGGTTTATCTCAACGTCTGTGATCCGATCGGTGTCCCGCCCAAAGTTACCACCGTGATCGGCCGTCAGTGAACGCTGGATGATAATAAAGGAGCAGAATCGAACGAAAGTAACCCTCACATCATACCGGTCCATTGCCCGTATTCACAAAAATGTCTTACGCTAGAATTGTTCGTAAGAGAAAATTTTAACCAATCCTGATGACGGACATAATCTTCAATGAAGCCTACTGGCAAATGGCAAGGGACACTCACGAAAGAAAATATTTGTTAATTCGCCCATTATCTATTACGGCACCATTCCACGTGATCATGTCTTAATTTCCCTGAACGCCACGGTTCTAAAGAATACCCACTTTACATACACGCATGATGGTCTTACCATAAAAAAAAACAAGGAAAAAGAAGGATCACAACCGGCATTTAGCTCGGTTTATCAGCACGTACTTCACCCTCACGTTAGCATTTTCCTGCACTTGATTCACCGACCGCATGTATAGCAGGACCCGTATTCACAAACCAATTCTTCCGCGTGAACTGTTAGTAAAGGCAGGTCCCATGAAATCGTGACGTTGGTAATAGTGTTAGCCAAGGCCAAAGGCAAACAGCCTTTACGAACGAAAAGCATCCTGAAATCTATGGCCAATGTTCTGGCTAAGTAAACTTTGAAGAAAATGTTCCAAAAGCCAAGGGAACTTATACTTTAACGTTTTTTTTTTTTTATCACTGACTTTACTCAACGATAAAGTATAACAAAAACAGGCGTTTCGCCATCTATGCGGGTGACATCGTCAGTACACAAATGACACCAAACATGGGAATACATCCTATTTATGTATGACATACTGCCGCAAACATCCGGCAGGGGGCCACGCTCTAATTCATCCACACAAGTAAAATTTGTGTGGTTGAATTACTGAATTCGTAAATATTTCGTAACAGCTCCTAACAACTTAGAATGCGTTATATGCGGACAAGGTTTCGAACAGGCCAAGTCACATGCTGGCAACGTTTTAAAAGGTATGTGATTTAATTTTAGATAACTGAACTTCTTATTACAACTGCTCCAAAGAAACAAGGCCCGTACTCACAAAAAAGCTCTTACGCTATAATTGTTCGTATGAGAAAAAATCCAGCCAATGCTGATGCTGGACATATGAGCGAATGCGGCCGAATAATGGCAAAGAGCACCTACGAAGTAAAAATTTTGTGATTTAGCTGGAAATTGTATTGTGATTCTGCTAGGTCACACAAATGTCGGCCCATATTGGCGAAAAGCTCTTACGCTCGATTTTTTCTTCAGAGCAAATTCTAACGAATCCTGGTGCTGGACATATGATTACCGAAGACCACCGGCCAATGGCAAATGGCACTTTCCAAAGAAAAGCCTTCTTTGTAAATTCGGCCCTACTATCTTTGGCTTTACTTTTTTTTTTCTTTTTTTGCCATATTTCTTTAGTGCGGCTCGATTTCGAATTTTACGGTATAATACAGGGACCAGTATTCACGAAGTCTGTACTGTACATTAGAACTGCACAAGCGAACGCCTTTGAATACTTGTCCGGGTTCGCATTCACAATCTAAGGCCGAATTCACAAAGCTTTTCGTTGGTAAGCGCTGTTTTTCATTGGTTGATCGCCTTCGCTAATAATATGTCCTACAGTGCTATTGGCTAGCATGAACGCATTTAGCGTGCGAACTTTTTGTGAGTACGGGCCCTAATTCTTACGCTGTAGCAGTTTGTAACAAGCGCTAGACCATAGTGACAGCTAACATATATGGCCAACGAAAGCCGCTGGCCAATGATACCGTTCTTACAAACCATAGAAGCTTTGTGAATTCGACCCTATAATATATTATGATGTTGACATTTGCCCACAAACGGTTGCAGACGATGTTAAAAGAAAGCCTGCACATTCTCTATTGTCACGTGTACACTCGTTTTACTTTTCGCCGGTGACTGTATTTAACTTGTCCAGCTATCACTCGGCGCAAGACAAGCCTTTACAGCGGTGTACGAAATTTATCGAATGTTGGCATAATTTCCGTATCGAAAGAGGCTTGTCTAATTCAATTGCGCGCACGACGCGAATAGTATTGTACGTTCTCGGACGTATACGTTAGCACCAACAAACTGCTCTGGGATGTGTGGTGTTACTTGTTCAAATAGCGAGAGCACTTGAGTCTTCAGTTCAGGTTAGACGCGGTCGACGAATGTGCTCGCCGCTATCGTTCTGATTCGAGCGTTACCTGTCTTTCCGGGTTCGAATTCGCCCAATAAAGAGTTTCTTCACTCACACTTTTGGCATTGCTTGCTGTTTTTTTTTTCAATTTTAATGAAACACGCTGTTTCTTAGTTCAATATGAAGTGAATAAAGTGACTATTGTATGGGGAGTTATTGCCTCGCGCTATAAAACTGTGATCGTTCAAAATTTTATGACTGCAGGCTGCGTATGAGAAATATATAGCAAACCGACGTAGCTGTTTTTGAGATGTTTAAAAAAAAATCACGAGTTCGAAGGGAAGACAAGTGCCCCGAACTCGACCCCAAAAGTATTTACGAATCTCGCGGTGCACGTGTTCTACCAAAAACGAAGCCCGGTTACCCACCTGTCCGCGAGGAATCCGGATGTGACGTATCCGGCCATCGAGCCGATCCAGAAGGTTGTGTGGAGCACATATTGCTTCCAGCTGTCGCCGCAAACCCAGTTGTGCTGAGAAAATAGAAGGGAGTTTCTTTTATAGCATCTGCCCTGTTGTGTATATTTCTGATATGTACACAAACACCTGCCCTTTCTTTATGCGTGGAACTGTAAAAACGTATTGCGTACTTTATTGAGTGTAAGCTAAGGGTCAACCCTATTTAGTATCCCGGTGCAACGTGTCGGCTAAGTGACAGCTGCCAGAGGAGTACATCCTTGATTCATTCCAGAGCGCGGTATACGGTACTCGATCATTCATAGTGTGTGCCAGTGTAACTTACGGGCATACGGCAAATAAAGAAATCTAGTACGACTGCAGGAAGTTTTCTTTCTCTTAAAAAAGACATTTCGGAACAATCTTACTCTTCAACTTTCCAAATGAGCGCGTATATATTTTTTCGCGTGATAGCATCACATGGTCCATTGAGCGAAAAAGTCGGCGTCTGTAGCAGTGAAATCGGCACCTAAATTCCTACTGGTAGTGACGCCATGTCACGTGCGTCGTCACGTGACGCTGGCGCGCCAGGTGTTGCGTGAGGGCACCGCCTCGATGCCACGCCACCGTCGCTCTCGCAGGCCTGTGTTATCCGCACGTTCCTTCTCCGCGCAAACACTCGCTTGCGTTATAACTTCGAATCTGTAATCGCTATTAAGAAATTAATGTATAAAGAAACATAATTAGAAAGGGAGAGCGTTAGCGGTAGTGAGTGTCGAACATATACGACCGCACGCTCAGAAGGCGAGTGTCTTATCCACTGGGCTAAGCCAGTGGCTCTCAGATAGCAGGCCTGTGCACACTGCTTTATGACATCATACTACTCGGACCATCATGCTACTCGGACCATCATGCTACTCGGACGTCAAAATCACCGCGGCTTACTCGGAAACGTCTCCATTAGATTCTATGGCAGTCGGGCAATATAGCATTACGTCACGGATCGAAGGGCACCGGCCTTATGCTATCAATGAGGCGTTGGTCAAGCGTCTTAACACGCTCGCTTGCCCGCGAGCAGTTCATAACTAGAAGGACCGTTCAGCGGCATTCAATGTGGCATTAATGTTTTAACATTCACGACTCGTTAGAACTGCTTAGGCGTCGTCGGATTTTCTTTTATTTTTACGCGCATTTGAATATGAAGAGCCGCGATGTAAAGCATCCTCTTAACCGTTCCTCTTTTGATGTCGCAGTTCTCGATGTTATGCTGGCCTCCATGTGCCTTGGAAAGTTTGTAAACAAGGATTGTCTCTTTTCGCTGCGCCCGCCGTGGCCTTGTTTAGCTCTAATTTGCCGTACAGTCCCTAAGGACACCCGCGACATGCGTATGATATGAAGCTTATTTTTGCGTTGAGTGTTGTTCGCAGGCTTGGCCAGAAGACCATGTGTAACTTCTCAATCTCTCAGTTGCTTCATATAACACATTCAACATCGCTCTTTTTTTGTATGAAAGTGAGAAATGGTGGTATGCATTAGTATTTTTGCATTCAAGCTATGGTAGTAGTATGCTAGTACTATTAGTATGTATTAGTATTAGAAGTATATATACAGGGTGTCCCCGAGTATCATGCACCAAGCTTTAAAATATTCTAATGCCACGTGGCTGGACAGAACCAAGGTAATGTTGTTTGCCGTCGCTTGGAGATACTCAGATTATTTTTTTGCATGCCACCTAATGACATAATTAGTCTTAATTAATTATTCAGTTTCTCAAATATTAAAATTTATTTATTTATTTATTTATTTATTTATTTATTTATTTATTTGTTTGTTTGTTTGTTTGTTTGTTTGTTTGTTTGTTTGTTTGTTTGTTTGTTTGTTTGTTTGTTTGTTTGTTTGTTTGTTTGTTTGTTTGTTTGTTTGTTTGTTTGTTTGTTTGTTTGTTTGTTTGTTTGTTTGTTTATTGACACTGATTATGTAGTGAGGAGGAATGCAATAAAAAGCCGACAGATCGCACCCCCTGTGGGAATCGATGTTGTGTGAAGCAGTGTGCGGAGGAGCCTACCAACTTAACGACAACCTACATGACACGCACGTCATGAAATTCATGTCATGACCTATCATTTATGTTAGTCACAAGCTCTTGTCATACCATTCCAATTTAGGTACCTACCAAGTTAACGAAACGACCGTGAGAGCACCAAGGCGTAGGCGGCTGTTTCGTGACCTACATGACACGCACGTCATGAAATTCATGTCATGACCTATCACTTATGTTCGTCACAAGCTCTTGTCATACTATTCCAATTTAGGTACCTACCAAGTTAACGAAACGACCATGAGAGCACCAAGGCGTAGGCGGCTGTTTCGTGACCTACATGACACGCACGTCATGAAATTCATGTCATGACCTATCACTTATGTTAGTCACAAGCTCTTGTCATACTATTCCAATTTAGGTACCTACCAAGTTAACGAAACGACCATGAGAGCACCAAGGCGTAGGCGGCTGTTTCGTGACCTACATGACACGCACGTCATGAAATTCATGTCATGACCTATCACTTATGTTAGTCACAAGCTCTTGTCATACTATTCCAATTTAGGTACCTACCAAGTTAACGAAACGACCATGAGAGCACCAAGGCGTAGGCGGCTGTTTCGTGACCTACATGACACGCACGTCATGAAATTCATGTCATGACCTATCACTTATGTTAGTCACAAGCTCTTGTCATACTATTTCAATTTAGGTACCTACCAAGTTAACGAAACGACCATGAGAGCACCAAGGCGTAGGCGGCTGTTTCGTGACCTACATGACACGCACGTCATGAAATTCATATCATGACCTATCATTTATGTTCGTCACAAGCTCTTGTCATACTATTCCAATTTAGGTACCTACCAAGTTAACGAAACGACCATGAGAGCACCAAGACATAGGCGGCTAACACACGTCATGACATTCATGTCATGACCTGTTATTTATGTTCGGTATACAGTCTTGTCATACTATGCCAATGTTGGTACATACCAATAGGTAGGTGGCTGTTTCATGACCTATCATTTATGTTCGTCATGCACTCTTGTACCCGCCGTGGTTGCTCAGTGGCTATGGTGTTAGGCTGCTGAGCACGAGGTCGCGGGATCGAATCCCGGCCACGGCGGCCGCATTTCGATGGGGGCGAAATGCGAAAACACCCGTGTACTTAGATTTAGGTGCACCTTAAAGAACCCCAGGTGGTCAAAATTTCCGGAGTCCCCCACTACGGCGTGCCTCATAATCAGAAAGTGGTTTTGGCACGTAAAACCCCATATATTATTATTATTATGCACTCTTGTCATACTGTGCCAATTTAGGTACATACCAAGTTAATGAAACGACCATGAGAGCACCAAGACAGAGGCGGCTAGATAGATACTGTCTAACTGGCAAATGTCCCCCAAGAATTGCTTCGCATTTAATATAATCGATCTCTAAGCAACTGCAAACAACATTAGTTCTGTGCTATTCTGTTCCAGCTATTATATTTGTAGTAGTGGTAGTACTAGTATTCAAGCTATAGTACAAGTTTGTAATTGCGAAACATTTAGTTACGACATCCTGAAATAACTCATGGAGCACGGTATGAGCCGATCCACTTCAGCAATGCAAGAAGGAGTCTAGTTACTGCGAAGCGAACTATAAAACACCAAGTACTCCGTATTTAATATTCAGCTGCCGATTTCTGTTGCCAGATGCACTTTCTGCGAGCCTGCTCAGAAGGTATTATTTGCGTCTACCCACCGTATAGCTTGATTTCCATTACGTGGACCCGTCGATTCAGAGTGAAGCGACCGCACTTCGTCTATGCGAATTGGTGTTTAACCGAAAAGGACCTTCTAAGAGAAGATTCGCAGTGGCTCTCAAGTTTCCACTGAACGTTGGCATTTAGACCATTAATCTACACAGACACCACTGGCGGAAAAGGAAACCAAAGAGCGAGGTAACCCCGGAAGGGCAAATAGTTGGTTCAAGTTACGCCTCTCCTCTGCCTCACTCCCGCATCTACAGAACGCCAATATAACGTTGGGTACAGGTATCTGCAACCTTCCACGTTACCTCAGTGGACATGGTCGCGTACAGGTCACCGTACTCGTAGTGCCAGCCTTCGGGGCATTGCTCTGTAGTGGTCCCATTAATATCCACGGCACCGATGCCCAGTTCGAGACGGCAAGTTTGTCTGGACAGCAGGAGCGAGCCGTTCCACGAGTCTCCTTCTGAGAAGCCGACCACGAAGCTCGAGTTGGCACCGCCGCCCTCGGGCTCCGCGACGGGACACCAGTAGTGCTCGGGCACGATGAGTATGAACACCTGAGCCATGTGGTTGAACGAGAAGTGTGCTGTGGCCGTAGTGAGGAACACGAGGGCGAGCGTCGTTTGAAAGCGGCCGAAGCCGCCGGTCTTCATCAGGGCCCCGTCAAAATCCATGACGACCTTCGAACTTCCGGCGAAGCTCGTCCGGTGCTTTGACTTCCTTCCTACACCGGCGATGTGAAGATACAAGAGAGCTATGTCCTTGGAGGCGCAGGTTGGCTTGATCAAGGACGATGGTCCGCGGCGGTGGTCTGAAAACTGGAGCACTATAACTGTACCGTAACGTATAACCAAGAGAGCTGGGTTCTGTTGTTCTTGCGTTTTTCTTCAGCGGGTTATTTTGTTTGACGACAGTTTTGACTGACACGCAGGTGTGTTCTCGCACAGTTGAGGCGAATTTGACGGGAAATCCCGTTTCGCCCTGTGTTGGCTTGGTTGGCGGTGGGTGAGGTTAGAAAACAAAATAAATTTAGTAATAAAACAGGTTCAGTGCTGCCGGTGTCAGGTTATTGTCCAACAGGCTTTCAAATATGCGTTCTGGAATAAGTACTTCCGCGATAACTGCACGTCATAGGCGCAACGAAATCGCTCTCAGTTGTCTGCCGGCGTCGGTTTAGTGAAAAACATTACCAACACTGAGCTCGCAGCAATTCATTGCGCACAAAAAACATAAGTAACTTAAATTTCGCATTGAAAGCAACTACCCAACGGTTGTACGTTTAGCGCAGCTTAGCTAAGTTTACGCGCTGGAGGCGAAACGTTCTCCGTAGCACAAGCAGATGTTGGCACAGTTAACCGCGTCAAACCTTGTAGAATGCTTAATTGTTTTGGTGGTGACAGATGACGACGCCCAGTTGCTTATTGTTATATCTTACGGTCTTCGATTATGTTGCGATTCTGAGTTCCAACAATCACGCAGGAAATTATTTCTGTGAGCAGCGGCTTTACAGGTTCTAAACTACGAAAAGCTGGCTGCGTTCGGACAGAACTGTAAGTTGTACTTATTTTTCTATCTGTATAGTTCTGAAAGCGCGCTTCTGCCTTGAACATGCGCTCATCAGTACAAGATTGGGCAGTTGATCTACTCGAAGCAATTGTCAGTGTAACAGAAGAATAGACGTACGATGTCGGGATTCAAATGTGGAGATAACTTCTTTGTCGTCACTCTCAAAACAATCCCGCACTGTAACGAAGGCGCGCGATTTGGCGACCGCCTGTGCGATACATGCGAAGATATTTTCAACACAGCTCTCCTAGAGTCGCACGTGCCTCTCGCTTTTCGAGTGAGTTTAGGACGTCCTTGTTCGTCAGCAACACCTTGGCGCACACAATTTACACGGGCGGGTCCAAACGGTGCCTCCAGATGCCAGTCGAGGTGGAAGGCTTAGCTTGAGATACAGCAGCAGTTGCTTCCGGTGTTCGATCAGCTCGACTTGGATCGCTGGTTTCGGCCGATGCAGCGCAGATTCCGGGTCCAGGTGGGGCACCATGTATATTTCAACGATCAAGCCGCTGTGTGGGAACGCCGGCAGTGCCCGAGCAGTCCCAGTTGCTGCACACCGCCTCTCCTCGCATGCATGCCTAGACCGCAGTCTGCCCGCAGGCTCATTCGAACCCGCCATGCTCTCTTCCCTCCTCCGCAGTCGTTGTTTGCACCGCGGGAAAGGGAGACTGGCAGTAAAATTGAACAACAACGTTAAGACAGAGGGAAGGAATTGCACGAGCTGGGTCGAGGTACGTCTGCTGCCGGACACGCGAACTTATCTGAACAACCTCTTGGCTGCATCGTAAAAGGCGCGGAGAAGGCGCTTGGCTGACGAAGTTGGCACTTGTGATGCGAGCGGAAACGGCGAAGGAGTGAGTCCTCTCACGAAGTGTCGATCGTATAACGTCTGCACGTAACAAACGATAAATTAGCGATCTGGAATCGTCGTGTATGGTAGTTCCGCACTATGCCAGAGAACCACGTCAAAATAAGTGGATTCTGCCAAAACCTCAATGAATAAAAGTTTTTTCTTTTTTCCTTCTGGCTTATTCCTTACCGCACCTCGACGCACGCATCGAAAAGTGCGCATTTATTTACGAGTAGGGATGATGTCGCCCGAGTAGCAGTATGGTGCACGCCGCCCGATGCTGCTGAAAATAGCTAAGGACTCACTGGGTTTGTTCCAGTGTCACCGCAGAATTAGCCCAATTTTAAGGAAAGATAGTGGAACCTATTTAAAAAGAGGTAATGGAAAATAAGAAAGAAAGAATTCGTTTGCAAAAGACGGCCCTCAGCTTCCGTTGCGCACATTGTTTGTCACAAAGTGCACGAGCACACTTCACAGAGCTGTGACGGCCACTCCCGTTCGCCGCTTCGTCGCACGTGGTGACGAAATCTGTCATTGCAGGATGCATCGGAAAATAGTTTTACGCAAATCCTATCGCGCGTCACACATGTACACGAAGTTTGACGGGGATTGCTTCCCAAAAACGACGCTCTGTATATCTACCTCGACGGCATATTGCCGGAGTGTACTGTCAAACCTATACTGTCAGCTGTCAAATTTCCAGTGCCGAATTCCAGAAAATCAGAGCCCACGAGAATGCCTCAGAGGCCTGCTTTTGTGTCCTGTGCGGTTCTATGCACTGCTTACTTACTTGCTCTCGTTCGCCACCCGTTCAGCTTGTGTTCGTTGGGCCACTCGTCTTTCTAAAGGGCTAAGTGGCTAAGACGTGCGCATGCGACAACCAGCAAAAAAGCGAAGTTTAATGCACCAGCTATAGGCTGCAAAATGTCTCATGTTTTACGGTAACTTGTTTCATGTTTAACGGTAAGCAGTGTAGAGCAGACTGAGAGCCGCCGGTGCATGTCCCCCCCGTGCATTCAGGTCTTACTTTCGTTTTCCTTTTCTTTTTCTCTTCCTCTTCTTATTCTTTCTTTTTGAACGGGATACATTTCAGGAGTGTTAAAAAAACGAGAACGTTTCTACTGCAGTATTACAAGAAAGTAACACTGAAGAAGCAGTAAAGTTTATGACATTGCAAAGATAAGCGGGGATAGATAAGAAGTCTTCACGAAGTTCTTGTTTGCGCATTCCTGCGATACCTAACGGCGTAATTACCTACCGTATACGCAGCCGTTATCTGGGACCTTAAACTACTCGCAGTCCTTTAGTTGAGTCGCGCCAACGCTAAAAATCGCGTCTACTTCGCTCGCTAGCAGTCCTTGGCCTTCAGCTTCTGATATATAAAACTCTCGGAAATTGTCACCTCGCCGCCATCGATTCAGAAGCTTAAGTGGCAACGTTAGAGGCGCAGGACATCTGTGTCATGGCAACTTTCCGGAATCGTTACGGAAGAAGCCACGGCATTGAACGCGTCTTTAAAATGCGGGTCGGCTGTGTATCAGGGACGCATGCTCAGTGCATGCGCTACGTGAAAGGTGTTGTGCGTGCCGCAGAGGGTGTGTACGGGCACTGGGCGCGCAGCAATGAGGTGACCAAATACACGGGTCACATTTATTCACGCTTTGAAAGAACAGCCTTAACTTGCGTTACGTTTAGCGGGAGGGGGCGGAGCTAGGGGAGGTCATACGGTGCAATTTTGCAATCGTGCTTCCTCCCTATGCAGTATAGCGTACACCCTCTACTGGCATGGCCGGTGCCCGAGACTGCCTGCACCGCTCGAACCCGCCCCACTCGTGCACGGTTAGGCCTCCTGCGCTTGCGCTCCCTATGGAGACGAACACGTTAAGCCTCGGTCGAAGGTATTGGGTATCGCCCTGTCTAGCTGCCCGAGTCTCTTCACGCCGTTTCTGGAAATTATACGTGTCGCGCGCAGGGGCGCCATAGCCGAGCAAGCGGGGCATTTCCGCGGCCAACTGAACGCTTGTAGGCCTTGTGACTTCTGATAAGCGCCGGTTTGAGTTCGGTGGATTATATACAGGGTGTCCCAGCTAATGTTAGCCAAGCCTTTCAACGAAAAAGAAAAGTATTAAAGAAACAAGGTGCAAGATATGATTTCAAGGCCTGCGGTGTTCAGTTGTCGGAACGCAGACGACCGAACACTTTTAGGCGCCATGATGAGGAGGATGAACCTCTGTTATGGCTCGCACCCACCAAGGGGGATAGGACAAGAATGCGGCGGCAGGAGGTAGCTAAAGGGAATTCTTATTTGAAGACGACAAACGCAAACTAAAATGAATACAAAAAAAGGAGATGATGCAATAACTAGACAAGTATGCGAGCGAGCAGTCAGACTATATAAGTTAAAGATGAATGTTGTATCTTGCACGGTGTCCTCAAAACTTTTTTTTTTTAGTTGAGCAGCTTGGCTAACGTTAGCTGGGACACACGGTATATTATGGCAGAGTGAGCTCTCTCAAACTCGACTACTCTTGCTCAGTTCGATAACGTACCACCGGGCGTGAACGCCGTACGCGACACTAAATTTAGCTTCGTCTGCGTCACGCCTGGTGTGACAATGGCACCATCTGTGCATGATCGAGTAATGGCTTCTTTCTTCCACAAAACGATACCAAATAATGGCGTTATGTTTTCGTTGTACGCGGTTTCAGAAAGCGACACCCTACGCTGACCGAAATGGAAGACGTTCCTCGTGAAAAATGGAGAAAGCTTCTCGAATGGAAATGTTGGTGGCGTCAACAAAATTTTGAGAATTTGCATCAGGAGCCGAGACCCCGCGCCAAGACGATGAATCTGGGTTCCAGGCCATCAGAACCTCCGAAGTAATGAAGCTGCACATGCAGCGGCCCGCGCACTTCCCCGGGAACCTCCTTGTTGCCCTAAGGAGCCTCAATGTCCTACCCCTCTACTACGGTTCAGTGCAATCCGAGATTACTTCTGCGAGCAGCGCCGGGCGTATCCCCCTCCGGCGAAAGGCCTATCCAAAACAGAAGAACGCGTCCTACAGCGCCTCCAAACTAACACGTTGATCTGCCCAGCTATAGTTAAAACATTTCGGTCCAAAAGTCAATGGACAATGTCAGCACTGCGGTTATTTCGCCGATATATATCCCATGGGCAGGGCCTGCCAACAGAATCCCCTCTTTCCCACCCCACTCGAAAGGACTGGGAGGCGACCCTGCTGAGCAGCTCCGAAATAGAGGAACAACGAGCTCCGGTCCAACGGGTTCGAGCGGCGGCTTCGACCAATGACGTGCCGGACTATGGGCGACACCTAGTCGTCGCGACACCCCGCGGCGGCCGTGGTATATACGCTACGTAGCAGACCGCAGCTACATACAGCTGCACTGCGTATGCGCAGCGTTTGCTCTGGGCACGACAGGGCTTGAGTGAGTGCCTGCTCGCGCTCATATGCTCCAGTCTGGCCGTGCTACGTGATGCGGAGACCGGCTTTGCCCTGCACCAGCTTGACCGACGGATACCAGCCACATCCTGCTTGCGCATTTTGAAGCGATATCGATAGCCCAATACGAAGCGAACTCTGCCAAAGCGTCTAACCAGGAGAGGCCAAGAGTGAGCGCGCTCTAGCAAGCGCGCGTGCGGTGTGACCTTAAGTTCCGCCTCGCTCGAGGCTAGTTGAGTGTTCACAACTACTCGAAATCAGCGACACCCAACGACGACGACACCGATAAGCAGGGTGGTCAAATTTCAACTCCTACGCGGGCGGCCGCGGCTAATAGTGAGCAGTAAGTATAATAGAAATTCAAAAAGATCTTCGCTCACTTCAGCCTGTTTATACACAGTAACAGTACAAAGAACACCGGTGCGAAAACCCCTTTGGTTGATGTCAGCTATTATCTAATAGTAGCCGCGTACATGAACCTGCTATATAACGAAATAAAGCGTCCGGAAAAGAGGGAGGAGCAAGCTTCTGTTTAAAAGAGAGCGTTTGAGAAAGAGGTGACTTCGCGCTCCGCTTGCGAGCTCTACGCGACGCGCACGACTGCAAAATTTGGCTGAGACGTTGGCAGTCAGCGCTTGTCTGTGGCATTTGTTTGCTCGTGTCCTTGTCTTATTCGCGCTGTTCAACCTCAGTTCTAAATATGAACCAACTAGCCCTCATCAAGACCTCACCGGCCTCTTGAGCGCACCTTTAGCTGGGGGCGCCCGGCTTAGGTTCCTCACAATCGTTTTAGTTTGTCAGAATACCTTCGTACAATAAAAAAATCTCAAATAGCCGCCTTGCAATTGGCTGACGCAAAAAATTTGCTCGAGAATGCTCAATTTCTTAAAATCTGCGCTTTAATACAGGTGCTGAGATACTTTGCAAGAATTTCCCTTTGGTCACCTTTCTTCCTTTCTTTCTTTCTTCCTTTCTTTCTTTCTTTCTTCCTTTCTTTCTTTCTTTCTTTCTTTCTTTTTTATAAATCTCCTAGCAGGGCTGACTGAGTTCGATTTTCTTGTGCTGCGTTGCTACTCTAATTGTTGTGAGAACAGGTGTGCTCATTAGGTATACGCTTGACATTTTATGTTCGTGTGCACAAATTTTGTATAGCACCATTGCGCTTGTCAAGGTACGTCTGCTAATTTAGAACTGCAGTCTTCATTTTGTTAATGCGTCAAGGTATAGCCAGTACACATTTTATGGCCCCAACATCTCCTTCTCCATTCATATCAATTTTCTTCTAAAGAAACGTGACGTGCATCACATTCTTCACATTCTGTAGAACCGCACGATGGGTCATCCATTTTCATGTCGCCAACAGCAACCAACCGTTTGAGGTCGTAGGGATCTTCCACCATGACAAATCACTCAGTTAGATGTCTGAATGAATGTTGGCAAATAACGCCGTGTTGTTTGTCACCGGGTCCGAAATGAAGCACTATAATGCTCTGCGTCTTTGTGTTTACAAACAGTATGGCCCAACCGCAAAGAAGCGCGTTAGCATGACCTTTAATGTAAAGGTATCCCGCAAATACCAAGAAATCCTGCTCGCTGCACGGAGTAAATAACCTATACTCGAGAACTGTCGCGACTGCCCACTATAGATTTACATTTCAGAAGAAGCTCGGACAAGAGAGTAACCATACCTGAGGTGATTGATTGCATGCGTATGAGTAAGATGCACAGTAGTAAATGACATTCGGAAACGCTTGCCGGACTAACAGGCCTACGTGCTTTATCCATGGTGTATTTGCAATCACCTGGGGAAGCATGCATGGCGTCCCGCCATGCAAACCTCTCCAGTTTTCATTAAAGTACTTAATTAAAGTTGCTATCACAAAGTATTAAGTATTAAGTATTATTAAAGTTGCTATCACAAAGAAGACAAGCCCGTTAATCAAAATGTTGACTTCGTCGACACTCGTTGTTCGGCCACCTGCATGATCATAACTTCGATCCTCCATCTTCCAATGAACTTGCTTCGCTCTCTCTCTCAATCTTAGGCACGCAAGCTCTCAGATTACAAGGTGCGCCTATATCGCAGAAGGAAATGTGTTATGAGTATACATCTCCTCAGGGGACGGTACCATGTGTAGGCTCTAAGGCCGATGCACGAAGGCTGCGAAAAAGTTCCACAAGAGCCGGATTTACGGGCGCCGCTGCGTCTTCGTCCATTTGGCTGGAATGTGGGCTCCGATTCCGCAACATCCCAGAAGGCTGCTGCGTTTCCTGTGTTTGTTTGCCTGTGTGTGTTTAGCTCAGGCACTCTTGATGTTCACAGAAATGCGCGGACCACTGAAGTTCCCGTATCAACGTCCTGTCGTCAAAGCAAAGCATATCAGGATGGAGTGCGCACATATCCTGCTTGCGTCCTCTGTTGCACAAACAGGAGACTGTAGATAGGGTTGCGTTGTGGTGACGGCTGATACGCTTTCCGCCACGTTGTATTGTTTAACGGAGATAACCACGTCCCTTGCGGGGAAATTACGAGCCGACTTTGAAACGCCTGTTCTCGGGCCAAAGTCTCCCTTCCCCCCGATTTTGCAGGAGGTCGCCGAAGCTGACGTTGCGGCATTAAACTTTTGTGGAACGGTGAAATACTTCTGCTTAGGTTTGTGAGGGGGTTCGAGAGAGGATATCCAGAGTACAAGCAAAGTTCATGCGAATCCAGTGGAGGTCAGTGCTAACCGAAAGGTAAGACACTATAATTCAACGAAAGTCATCCGCTAATAAGTAAATTTCGCTCGTGAGCGGCAGCGGGTATGGAACCAATGGCAAATTGCCCATTTTCACCTGGCAGCACCACATGCCAGTCACTGAGCTGTCGTCCATGTACGCGTATGCATAGACAGCGGCAGTGTTCGCATAGATGTGCGCCCCGTTTCTTCGAAGACAGCTGGGTCGTGTAGGCGCGTATCTCAGCGAAAGAACGAACCAGAAAGCCTTCATAGACACGCATAATTTTTATGTGGCATCGAGTGCGGGCTACTAGCGATGAATAGACAGAACAATAGCATAAAAAACGCATTGTTGAAGAATGTGTCGTCGATGTCGCTACGTCGACCGCGAAAATTTCTGCGCTGGCACAAACACGAGGACGAGAGTGTGAATGTTGGCGACAACACGTTTCATGTCCGTAGGACAACATACTCAGTGTTTCTGCGAAGACTTTAGCAATCACTAAATTTCACCTGTGACAGATAAGATAATTCTAGTCCTTAAGCTGAATTACTCAAGGAGGAGGACATTATTTGCATGAGGCGCTGAAATGCATAATTGCTAAAAATAGGTAATTGAGCATTTAAGTAGTTAGCTCGCGGCACGTATATTGCAATTTACACACAGTAGCCGGTGACACTGCAAGGAATATCCACGTGAATAAAATTATGTATGTTGTTACGCTTGACCTGCGGGGGCTGGCGATCTTCCGGGAAGCAACCACGGCGGAAAGGCGCCACCACGTCGGCTGCAACGGCTCGCTTTGAAAGGACGAAATCTGCCTGGCCCGCTGCGGTGACTCTCTTTGTGAGGACTACGATGCGCGAGTCAACAGCCCTGCAACGGCCTGCTTTTTGAGGACACGAATGCGCCACGTCAACACGGGGGATGGCGCCGAAATGTCTGGACGTAGTCGGCGGTGCAAGTGTTGTTAGTGCGTACGCCGACACCATCATGGTCTGATTGGAGCGGGGTAATTCCTGGAAGAAGACATTTGGCGGGGCCGTCTCACGCAGCTTAGAATGGAGAGACGCGGCGGCCATCGTCTGCGGCGTCGACTCTGGGATAAAGAGGCGCCTGCTCGGGTCAAGCACCGTGTCTGCGAGAACCCACTCACCTCGGTGTGGTCAGTGCAACGTGTGTGGAAGTGAGTGCGTAAACCCTCCCCCTCAAAGGCGGGTCGGCTACGATGGCTTTGGACGCTGCGCTTGGTCGAACGGCCATTTTCCCTCACCTAGGGATCTAGGGAGGACAGAGTGTATTTAAGGAGCCGTTTGTGGCTCCTCAGTGTGCATTCCTCTTTCAGTCATGTTAGACTGATGAACTGTAACGTTCTGATACTGTAAATAAATCCCATATTCCTCGTTCTAGCTAAGAAGCAGTCCTTCCCTTCAACAACGTCCTTAGCGTGGATGAGTTGGACGACGGCATGGGCCAGCTACCTTCTATTTCAAGCCCGACCCCAACCATCACAATATGACACCATTTTCGAGGATGCATGCCTTCAAACTTGGCAGTAGAAATGTACTGTTATTCCAGTTACTTTTCGAACAAAACACCGTCTTATGCATTGAAGCACGGAGGTAACTGGACCATCAATGTATTCATTCGCCAAGTTCGGGAATTAATATCTCTAATCTGGTGTCATCCTGAGAATTGGTTCGAAGTGGATCCGCCTAGTGAACTCCCCAGCTACAGTTCTAAAATACAATATGTGCCGTAAGATAATTAGTTAAATCTTGACGAGTGAATTTCAGTAATGTTTCAATTGTGCATTTCGACTTCTCGTGCAGAAAATGTCCGCCTCTTTGAGCAATCCATCTCAAAGATTGGAATTGCTCTATCTGCCACAGGTTATCTTAGAAAATTTACAAAGGACATCGCAGAAACACCCAGTAGCTGCAGGCTCGCTAAGCTACCTGCCACAGCTTCTGGTAATGGCCGGCCGCCTTGACTGGAGCAACCAAGTTGTCCAGGGCACACACGTCAGCTTACAGAATGCGTATAAGATGGTCCGAAAGCTGTTCTTAGCCACAGTTAAGAGGTTTAATCATTGTGTTATTTGTGCAATACGCCTGCTGTATAAGGAGCAACGCGGCGCCCTTGGACCGAAGTCGGCCCATCCGTCTGAACGTGACGCACACTCCGCATATACAGATGGCCACCAGCTGAGGCGCAGATAGAGACGCTCAAGACAAGGCGGGCCGGGCAGCACGGGAGTCTATCGTGTCACCTTTGACTTCACGTTAATGGCCTCGCAGATCCTTTATTGCGGAGCAGGGGCTGCACGCTCGCTAAGCTATACCCCAGCTGAGGGAAGCAGGAACGTAGGCAGCGGATCCAGGCGTGGGACGCTTTTTTTTACAACCCCTTGACGGAACTGCCGTGTATTTGCGCTCCTTCGCGGCCGCCCTCGTGTGAGCGCTTATCTTTCGCCAACCCACCAGACGAGACTCATTCTGGTTATGGCGATCATTTTATGCGTCTCCGCTGCGCGCGCCGCCGCACCTCGTTGTCACTCTACGGCAGTCCTGCATTTAAGCGCGAAATCTGCATGAAAATAAAAATAGATCGTAGACAAAGTGCACGGATAAGTGTCCGCGGTGGAGGGTATAGACCGAAACAGAAGCAGTAAGCACACAGAAAACTCACTCGACAAGTGAGTACGGAAGGATGCGCCAGACGGGCAGGCGCCACACGTGCACGTATCTGTCGCTGTACACGTAGTGGTCGCTTTGAATCCAAAGCAGTCTCGACTCGTTCACTGCTCTTACGCGTGGCACGCTTTTTTTCCCACGCGTATATGGCTCGGCGAGTGAGACGCCGTTGATCGTTGGGTGAATGAACTGAATGCCCTGCTCCAGCTTATCGTAACGACTTGAGTGGTGTCATGCTTGTGCGAGAGGATAATGCGAACCGAGAATTGAACGTATGGAAATTGAGCCGCTTTAAAAAGAAAAGTCGCAGTTTCGCTCGGAAGGCGCAGGATTGATAGTGATAGTAATGTATAAGAGAGCTGCCCGAAGTGAGGTTCGTAGTTTTGTCGGTCGTGTAAATTTCTGTAAACATTCACTTGCTAATTGAATTAACAATCACGCTGTCACGCGCGCACAGGTAAGCATGAACATACCTCACTCGATGACCGCGAACACTCGCTGTCACAACGCTGGCGTGATGAAGAGCGTCCGCCTCGGGGATCGAACGCTTCGGGCTGCCTATCGCTTCAACGCGTGTCCGACACGTGATTAGACGACCTCCACCGCTAGGTGCGCGTGAAAACAGCGCACATGGATGGATCAACCACCACGGCTCGCCACAGCTTTGCACCTGCCGCAGCTAGATTACCTCCAAGATACGTCGCGGGGAAGCCCGCGTATGCGCGCGCCGACAGACATGCGCAGCCACGGCCGGGGTAGAAGAGAAGGCGCGGGCTCTCATCGCACCCCCCCCCCAACCCCGCTAGCGCGCATTTGATCACGTGACCTCCAACATAGGGCACGTGGGGGGACGAGAGAGAGAGAGAGGGGGAGAGAGGTCGCAGAGGAAAGGGGTGCTATTCCTGCTTCCCTGCAGGGAGCACAGCTCAGCGCCTGCGCAGGAGAACGGCTGGCGTGATGAAGAGCGTCCGCCTCGGGGATCGAACGCTTCGGGCTGCCTATCGCTTCAACGCGTGTCCGACACGTGATTAGACGACCTCCACCGCTAGGTGCGCGTGAAAACAGCGCACATGGATTGATCAACCACCACAGCACGCCCCAGCATTGCACCTGCCGCAGCTAGGTTACCTCCAAGATACGGCGCGGGGAAGCCCGCGTTTATGCGCGCGCCGACAGACATGCGCAGCCACGGCCGGGGTAGAAGAGAAGGCGCGGGCTCTCATCGCACCCCCCCCCAACCCCGCTAGCGCGCATTTGATCACGTGACCTCCAACATAGGGCACGCGGGGGGACGAGAGAGAGAGGGAGGGAGGGAGGCAGAGAGGTCGCAGAGGAAAAGGGTGCTATTCCTGCTTCCCTGCAGGGAGCACGGCTCAGCGCCTGCGCAGGAGAACGGCGTGTATCGAGCCACCATCCTTCTCATCTCACCCTCGCACGCTGTTATTCGCAACAGCAAACAACGGCTTTACGTGGAACCTCACGGTGATGACGAAGGCAAATATTCGCCTGAAGTGTCCATATAATTGCTAGAGCAATAAAAAAATGTAGCTGTGGGTTAGACGCGCCCTCGCATTGTTCAAACGAGCGACGGAACGAAAAGCAATAGTCATAACGTTAAGTATAGGAAGACTATATCATGAATTAGAGAGCGGACACGGTTTCCTCCAATAATCCAGTTGAACTTAAGAGGAATTAAACAGTATAGAGTAGGGCAAGTAAAGGTAACGGCGGTCGATATAGGAGCAGAACGTGCGTCAAGGAAAATGAAATGCAAATACATTCGGTAAAAGATTAGATAGAGCGTTTACATAAGAAATTGACATACATAAGATGGAGTCGGCTAAGGCAGGACAGGTACCAACGCATATCTCTGAGAGTAGCGTTACTCGAAGATAAGTAAATCAATAATTATGACGCTAATTGCAGTTGTCACATGTGAAGATACATTAAGAGCCGTACACTCTAATGCATGTACTATATTGACGTTATAGCTGATTCTTCTTTGTTGCATGACCTGCTGTTGCATGCTGTCAGTTTCCTTGCTGGCGGCATGGAACTGAGATGCTGCCTTGTCAGTTGCGTACGGAAGGACTGACAACAGAACTAACGTCTCTGATTGAGTACTATTACGGCCACCCTGCTACTACGTACGCAGGCAATCTCCTCTAAGACTGATATAGGTGGAAATCCGTTGTTGCGAACAAGCGCGCCATCGACATTACTACGTCGACGTCCTTCCATTACACCGGCATTACGTCGGCGCCCAACGAGGAATCGGAACATTCTTGTTGAGCGTCCACATATGTGTGCACGGATATCCCTGTTGTAGTGGCATTCCTTACTAAGAATTCTTAGAAATTTCTTTCTTTTTTTTCTTTCTTTTTTAGGTGTCGGGATATCACAAACTTTTTGTCTGTGTCTGCGAATTCTTTGTCCGTTTTGTCGACATTTGTATTGGGCGTTGGAAAAACGATTTTATGTAGCACGTATTGAGCAACAGAAAGCTGTATCGGGAGTTTTTCATGTTGCTCTACAATTTGCTCATTGACACTTTTCATCTAACTATAATATTTGAGAAGTTGATTAATTAGTTAAAACTAATTATTTCATTAGGCGGAATTTAAAAAATAATCGAGGTATCTCCAAGCGACGCCAAAGAACATTAGCTTGCGGTTCTGTCCAGCTACGTGGCATTTGCATATTTTTAATGTTTGGCTCAAGTTACGTGGTACACCCTGTGTACTGATGGCTCTACTACATCAACGAGTTCTGGTGGCGAGGTAGTTATATCAACTAGGGGAATAATCCAATGCTTCAAGACTTCCCATATCACTACGTCTGAATCTGCAGAGCTCGCGGCTCTCCGCGGTGCGCTTCATGTGATTAATACAGAGTCCTGGAAAATGGACAGTCTTCTGCGATTCAAAGCCGTCCTTACAATGTTTGCAGTCGTTTCTCCGACATGGAACTAACGATCAACTGGTGTGCGAAATCGTGGAACTTAGCCATCACTTGGGAGAAAAAGGCCATGATATTTCTTTTCAATTGATACCAGGTCATTGCCGTATCATTAGTAATGATAACGCAGATAAGGCAGCTTGGACATCAAACCAAGAAGGCCGCTGCGTCCCCATTTCTCTATCAAGTACAGACTCTGCGAAACAGCTTCACATTCTGGCACGCACGTTCTCGTTAGCTGAATGAAATACCGCACATACAAAATGCACCAGACTGCCCAGACTCAACCCTTCGCTGCAACTCGGACCTCCGGCTGGGCTGTACCGACGGGAAGCGTCTCTTCTGTGCCGGTTGTGGTTGGGAGCTGCCTCAACAAAAGCTCGTTCAGCACTAAACGGAATGGCTAACCGTCCTCCATGTGATGTCTGTGGCTGCGAGGAGAACATTGACAACCTATTGTGCCAATGTCCTCACTTTGAAGCACGAAGACAATCTATGTCTAGCGCATTCGGGAAATTAGGTGATCGTCCTCTGAGTGAATCGACAATGCTGTAACACCGTCCCCACCAATCATCGCCTCAGAAGACAGTGAAGACGCTCATGTGCTTTCTAAGAACGTCTGGTTTGTGCGAGCGCCTTCGACTCATGCTTTTGACTAGTGCTCTCTGTGCATCTCTCTCTCTCTCTCTCTCTCTCTCTCTCTCTCTCTCTCTCTCTCTCTCTCTCTCTCTCTCTCTCTCTCTCTCTCTCTATCTATCTATCTATCTATCTATCTATCTATCTATCTATCTATCTATCTATCTATCTATCTATCTATCTATCTATCTACACCTCCCTCCCTCTCGTCCTTCTTTCCATTCCCGGACTCTTGACTGGTTAGTGCCCCTGTCATCTCTCTCTCTCTCTCTCTCTCTCTCTCTCTCTCTCTCTCTCTCTGTTTGCCTTTGTTATGAATGAGAAGAGACAAGAAACCCATCGACTAGAGTGCGATACAAAAGGAACTCGGCAGTAAGACGACTACGGGATGGCAAGTAAAGACGACACGCACCCCCCCCCCCCCCACTTCTATGAGAAATTTATCGGGTAATAAGGGAACTGTCGCAGAAGGTTTTTGTCCTGCAGGGAAGTCCAGTTATGCTGTTTTAATGAATGAGATGGTTGTGATGGAGTCGGAGTGCTCAGCACTCCGACTCCAACTCGAGGAGCAGGAGACGTTTTGATCTTTCTGCTCCGACGAATACCACGGCGAACTTTGTAGAGTCGGCTCTTGTAAGGCCTGGCCCCGTAGATCCCTCAGTCGAATGCGTCGGAGCAGAAAAATCAATGTATAGGGCCAGGTCCTGTAGGGCCGAGACCTGTAGGCCCAGATCTGTAGGTCCCAGATTCACGTAACTATGTTCAGGCACCCCCTAATACTAAAGGCAATACCGAAGGGAACTCACATAGAGGAAAGAAAATTGCACAGAACGTGGCTTCGGGATCCTTTTTTTTTTTTCAGTTGCGGCTGTAGGGCTTATCAGAGATAAGAAGTGAAAGTGGAACAAGAGGAAGGGTAACAAGGCCGTGAATTAGCACAGGTTGGTTGAAAGCGTTCTCTCTGCTGACTTAGGAGGCCCATGTTTCCGCTTTGACATCACTGCACAGAATCAGCCAAAGAGATTGAATGCATCCTCTCTGTGGGAAAGTTGTAGGGCTCTCGACACGCCATTTCACTCATGCTTGCCGCAGAGTGGTCGTGCGGCTTGGTGAGAAGCAGCTCGCAAAAGTGTTTCTCTCTTTACGCGTCGAACTGTTGCAGCTGAAAAATATACTAGACGAACAAAACGCGGAAAGCAAACCGATTAAAGCGCACTCCGGTTTAGAACGAGCACATCCCGTTGACCTCCCTCTGCAGCGTCAGTGCGCCTAACCGTTGAAAGCGCCGAATGTCCGCGTTTAACGTCATCACCAGAAAGCTGGGAATCTGTCTAGTGTAATGTTTCTCGCTCATGGTGAAAGTGCGGGCAAGGTCGGCGCTATATACTGTCATTCTTGAGCTAATATGTCAGAAGATAACCAGTGGGCAACGTGAGCACTTGAAAGACGGGTGAAGGAAATGTCTTCCTCCGGAACCATGAGCAGACCAAACAGAAGGCGCCGGTGCACATCTGTATGTAAGGATTGCTGAACTCGATTCTTTTCTTTTGTTATCATACACCGTTCACTACCGGCCGATCCCGGTGAAAAGATAAGCGGAGCGGATCTCGGACCATTGACGAAGTATGCATAGTGTCCCTGTAAGTGGCTCCCGGAGCAAGGAAATCAATAGAATTGGAACAGGACCGTCACATTATCCCGGGCCTCATCTTTATTCGTTTAAACACCGATGTCAAAACACCGATGTCGCCACAAAAGACGTACTTGAAATAAGAGGATCTAGTACGAATATGTAGTTCCATTGAAATTCAGAAATGTTTGGAATGACGCAAATAAGTTTTTCTTTTTCTATTTGTGCCCATATTTCTCACTACCAACAACATTAGTGAAAAAAAAAGGAATTCATGTGAAGAAATTACCGAGTTAATAATGAAATAGTTGTGACGAGAGCTTTAAGAATAGAAACCTGTAATATAACGGGATTACTTAGCGCAGTTTTCGGCAGTAATGAACTTTGAGTGTTGCACAACTTTTAGTGAATATACAAGGGAGGCTTCCTGCTGCATTCGAGTGGATCACAATTTTTAATTTCATACGAGGGAGGCAAAGAAAAATTCAAACGCTTGAAGCCGCTGCCAGAGCAACTAGGGAAGACAGGGGGAAGGCAGGAGATGGAAATTCAAGACGGTGAGAAAAACGAGAACAAGTTGAAAGCAAAAGCCAACGCTTCGAAAAGTGGACTTGTCTTCCTCAAGAAGAATACAAGTCCACTTGCCGAAACGTTGGCTCCTGCTTTCACCTTGTTCTTGTTTAGCTCATAGTCTAGTATTACTAAAATGACACATAATACTCTTGGAGAACGGTCCTTTTTCTCTCCCATTTTAATTCACTTTTCGCATTCAATCCTTACGGAGAAGAAAGACACAGTACCATTATTAGAGGAAAAAGTCGCTTACGAGCAGTTTGACAAGGGCTCCGGCCCTGCCGTATTAGGCAGCGGACTTTTATTAAAGAGAACAAAAACACGTAGATGGCATGTTTAATTAAAATAACTACAAAAGAAGGGCATAAAACATGCATTTATAGCTTCCAATGTTGAATCACCTACAGAAATCGATGTTACAGATAAGGGTACAAAATTGAATAAATAGGAATAACATGATATATCAGATTTACCTCTCTGAGCGAATATTTCATATTCGTAACCTCGCATATTCTGCGAACTTTTAGCGGGTTTAAATTTCGTTTGCTCAAAGCGCACACGAGTCACCGACGGGGCCTCAATGACTACGTAACGACGATCGAGCGTATAAACAACACGAAAAGCATGACTTCGACAAATGGCAGGTAGAGTGGCGTGACAGGATGTTATGAATATCGAACAGCTACCTTCACAACCCTGCATATAGTGTTTACACACACACACTGGCAGTGCCGTCAAGAGTCAGGAAACAAAGAAGGCTCTGGCGACGGGCAGAGTAACGTATGGAGTAACGGCAAGAAACAAGGACTTGCAACATGTTATGTGTGACGACCGCCGCTATCTTGTCAGCGAGACAATCTCTGAAGGCCGCACAACGCTTGCTGCGCTACTCGAGCTTGTAAATGCGGCACATTTTTGCCCCGTGGAAAAGCACCACCGGTATTATGCCTAAGGTCATGCTTTCGAATTAAAAAAAAAAAGCACCACCAGCGTGTCTCGCGCTGCGAGGGCGAAAGCGGTCTCTGTGGACTACAAGCCTTAACGAGACTTTGTGAAGACATCTATTGCATTTTAAACCGCCGTGGTTGCTCAGTGGCTATGGTGTTGGGCTGCTGAGCAGGAGGTCGCGGGATCGAATCCCGGCCACGGCGACCGCATTTCGATGGGGGCGAAATGCGAAAACATCCGCGGTACTTAGATTTAGGTGCACGTTAAAGAACCCCAGGTGGTCGAAATTACCGGAGTCCTCCACTACGGCGTGCCTCATAATCAGAAAGTGGTTTTGGCACGTTAAACCCCATAATTAATCAAATTATTGCATTTGTGCATGTCTGTGAGTGTATGTGCGGTTTGTATGTTTATGTTACCATATGTACATGCCATAACTATCACCAAGCGCCTGGAATAGCATGTCAGGCGAACAGTCAGGGTAGCATTTCAAGCTTTTCACTAAATTATATATATATATATATATATATATATATATATATATATATATATATATATATATATATATATATATATATATATATATATATATATATATATATATATATATATTCTCTCTCTCTCTCTCTCTTGAACGTAGTTGAGCGTTCGATCGCCAGCGCGGAGTTCATGCCATAGCTGCTCAACGATTCGTTGACTGGCAGAAACAGATAACATGGCGTGTACGCCTAGGCCGACAAAAGACAAATTCACCTTCTTGCTTTTATTATTTCACTGTGCTGCCCTCTGGCGCACGCCGTTGGAAACATTTTGGAAGGGTGCCAGAACTTTCGTCTTTTGATTTGTGTACCTGCACTCACCTTGAGCGTGCGTCGGTTGTGCGTTTCGTGGATCACGGTTAATTATTAATGGCTTCTACGCCGCAGCATGTCGTTCGTGAAGGTTACGTAGCACTCACGGACTACTCGGTGAGAACTTGAGAAGGCACGACTGCGCTATTATGCTAACAGTGTGGCCGATAAAAGAATGCTGAGGTTCCGTCTGCCGACGCGGCTGTCTTGGAATTTGCTGTTGCTGATTTCGGGCCCTTGCAGTTCGCTTATTCGGTTTCTTTTACACATTCATTAGACATTTCGCATATTCAAGAAGCCTTCGAGTGCAGCCATCCGCGTCGCATTTACCAAAGAGGTACATTTGTTTACATCAGCATATATAGCTTCAGAGCGTTGTTAGCTTCAAATATTATATAAAAACGCGTCGCATCGCTGATATTAAATAATGTGAAAACATAGATATCTGCGCATATGAGCCGCATTGCTCCACCCTGAAACGAGTCAATATGAGCGTCGAGCCCATTAAGCAACTGCGACTGTGAACCAGCTGTATACATATATTACGAGCAGTTATTACTGATGGTTTATTTTCTTTAATTTCATCATAGTTACACTGTGCGCTTTCATGAAGTATTATTAGAGAAAACTATGCCCGCATAAGCTCTCAAATGTCGGCCGTGTACCCACGCGAAAACGCGGATGTCATGGCTGACACTGTCGGTAATGAAACGAGGCGGTTGTTAATGCTGTTGTACCGAATGCACCATCTCTTGTTTCCCACGTCACGTACAGATAAACAGTGCATCTCTGGAATAAAACATGGGTCAGGATGACAGCACGTGCAGACCCACCCATCTACGTATAGCGAATGCTACTGGCAGCCCTCGCGAAAGGGGACGTACAGGTGTTGGTACAGCGCGGTCACCGCTTCCAGCTCTTATAGTGTGTGTACGCTGTGCGAAGTGAAGAGTAGTTCATTTCAAGCCGCCAAGGCCATAACGATTAACTATAAAATCAGTTTCCTTCGTGCTAGCCGCTTTTCAGCGCAGGTCCACCGGTAGCCGGAGTACTAAATGAACGGCTCCGGTATAGGACTAACCTTCGCTGTGCAGGATCAGCATCGGCTCATACTTCCTGTGCACGTCTGAAGTTCGTGCATTTCAACTTTGAAATTGTGCCAGGAAGGACCAGAAACACTCAAACACATGCTGTGGGAGCGCAATGTAGTTACAGGAGGAATGGCAGTTACTCCGGAGACCCTGTCGTCGAGCTGCGCCGCCGCTCTGCGCAGCTCATGCAGACATCGGAATCAAGACGTGGACAGTCCAGCAAGCCCATGAGGCGGCGTTGAGGCAGGGCCTTGACGTTCCCCCGTGGGCGACCTGAGCCGGAGTCGCGTTAACCCTTGCCGGACGTACAAGAAAGTTGTATCCATCCATCCATCCATCCATCAAACTTGAAAGCACGTTCCGACTCATTTTGAGCACACAAAAAAGTTACATGTACAAGTGAAGGCGCTGCGGCTATCGCGTTCTTGGTTCGGCAACTGATCGCGCGGGGGTCGGTCGACGGTTGGTGGGCAGGTTGGTTTTGTCGGTGCCGTCGACACGAAAGCCCGTCGCACAATACGACAACTAGACATCGTCGGTTGCGTTGTGGTCGGGGCGGTGTGATAAAATGGTCTCAACGACATACTGTGCTCAATAGTCGGCCAATCGTTGGCGTCGGCGTCTTGTCGGTCTCGTATCGAACCATGTGTTACCGCGCCTGAAACGAGTACGTGAAGTCAGGTACGCGCTGCCACCACCAGCAAGAGAGGGCCAACGCTGCAAGAAGACTTCGTCAGAAGCGTGATGTTTTTTTAAGCGTCACCCCTGGTTAACGCAGGGGCTTTTTGATAAATTTGTTTGTCAAGAATGACAGGCAGCTTCTGCGCGGTTCACGGTGCAGTCAATCCGGACGAAGCCCTGGCCGCTTTCCGTTTTAAACGTGGAGTTGCGGTCTTAGGCTATAGACGCACGCTTTCGGCACCGCACCAACGTATAGTGTAAAAATGTTTGCACCCTTAAGGGTGCTTGCTTGTCACACGTGTAACACCCTTACCGTTAAGGCCTCACAAAAATAATCTTAAGAGGCAAGATGAAATTGTTGGCGGAAAGCAATGATGGCATCTTGTTTGTCAAATTTTCTTGCGAGTAAAAATAATGACTGCTGTGCCATGGCGACATAATAAGTGCATTAACTAAAGTTTCATATCTATCCCTGTGAAATTCTTGTCGGATATTCCTGTGCGCCCAAGGCTGTCAGAATGATTACGTAGTTTTCAACTACGTCTTTTGTCATTGCACGTCTAGTTAGAGCTCCGTTGTCGTCCTCTATAAATGCTTTAAGGCCCTAACGGTAGAAGTGTTACCCGCGTGACCAGCAAACACCCTTTAAGGTGTAAACATTTTTGCAGTGTAGAGCTGCCGTTGGAGTTGCAACGTGTTACACGGCACGAGTGTTTGCAGCGTCTGTACGAGTGGGTGTCTGTGCGCGTTTTGGAGCACAGCTCTTAGGTGCCCGTTCCTGCGTTGAGCGTCGGCACCGGCGTAAACGAGAGAACAAGCACAGCGAAGGATGAAAGAGCGAACGCGGAGCGCAGCGGGGATGAAAGACGGCGAGAGCGAAGAGAGCGCGAGGAGGAAAGCTGTGGAGGAGGGTGTATAGCTGTAGCAAAGGCGAAGGAGGAGAGCATGGTGAAATGGTGAGGAGGAAAGCGGAGCGCCGCACGATGGCAGAGACCAGGAATTCGGCGAGCGCGTCCACAGCTGGCGTGGGCTTCGGACCCACTGCGCATGCGCCACTTCGCCTGAGCCGCCGCCGCTACAGAACGTGCTCCGCGCAACTCACGCGTTCCCGTGTTTACGCTTTCTTTCTGAACAAGGAGCGACACGATCGGTAGAAATGGATCGTCTGCCAGCGCTGGGCAAGCAGGAGGAGGTGCACAAGGGTCTCGGGGTCGCCGCAACGTCCGCAGGCTGGTGAGGTGGAGCGTCGCTTGGCATTGTTACTATCGGCCTGCAGTGATATTCACCTGCGAACCTTTCTCGGCCCGCTGCTGTAGTTTCGATCGTTCTGCGGGGGTGGCGTCCTTCAGAGAACAGGCGACGCCAGCTAGGTTAACCAACCATGCACCTAACCAACCAAACGCCAGCGACGTTAACCGACCGTGCACTTCCAACGGAGAACTGGAGACCACAGCAAAGTTAATCAACCATGCGCCTCCTTCGTCGAGTCGACGGCGCCTGCAAGTCAAGCCATATTTGGTGGATCGTGTATTGTTACCTGGTTCGCTGTCGCTTTCATGATCTATTTGCAGCAAGAGAGCTTCTCGGAAAAGGATGCTTTGCGGTGCATTTTTCCTCGGGCCCCAGGATTCGTCACAGTCTGCTGTCACTCGTGGCGGCTACCTGAGAAGTCAGCTCTGGAATTAAGAGGCGCCGGCTGGGGTCAAGGGTGACAACCTGGTTACGAGGACCCGCTCAACTCGGTGGGTTCTGGGAATCCAAAGTGCGTACGTGAGTGTGTGAGCCCTCCCCCTCAAAGGCGGGTCAACTACGCCTCCAATGACTGTGGACGGTCCGATTGGACGAAGGTTGGACAGCAGTTTTCCCTCACCTAGGGATCTAGGGAGGACGGAGTGTTTTTAAGCAGCCGTGTGCTCGACAAGCGGTGTGCTTGGAGCTTTGTGCTCGGGTTCTGTGTGCTTCGTGGTGGGAGCTTCGTGCTTTTTTTTTTGCAGTCATGCTAGGCTGTTAAAATATACCACATGTTTTAATGTAAATATTGTAATTAAATTCTGTACTCCTAGTTCTCGATGAGAGCAAGTTCTTCCCTACAACCACGTCCCAAGCGTGGATGAATTGGACGACGGCATGGGTCAGCTACCACATAGTTCATGCCCGACTACGACCCTTACAACTGGTCGCCAGTGGTGGGATCGCCCTCCAAACCTTACGGCATGCAGTCACGCAGCCGTCAAGACGCAGTCCGTGCGGAGCCGAAGTAGTGTTGAACGTTCCCTCCTGGTTAAGCCACCCTCTGTAAGTGGCCTGCGATCTTTGCCATTGGTCACTCTGGCAGCCGAGTGGACGGTTGTGAGCAGTTTCTTCAGGCGCTTCCTCGAAAAATCAGCGGCAGCGACTGGTCGTGTGAGCGGCACGTCAGGATAGTGAGTGGCTTTAGCGAGAGTGTCCGCTTCTTCATTACCGGTTTTTCCCACATAGGAAGGCAGGCAGTGAGAGGAGGTGGTGATTCCCTCGGCAGCCAAAGCTGAGAACTTGGAGACGAGCAAGGCCCCTGTAAGCCCTGATCGGTGGTGGTTGATGAGGCTCTAGAGAACTGGCTTACAGTCGCAGAGCACTGCCACCTGTTGCCCAGGAGGGTCCTCAGCCTCGACGTTTGGGGCTAGATGAGCCCCGCTTGATTGTGTTGTTCATATAGGAGGTTGTGGCCAGTACTCACCTACGGGGCAGAAACCTGGAGGCTTACGAAAAGGGTTCTCCTCAAATTGGGGACGACGCAACGAGCTATGGAAAGAAGAATGATAGGTGTAACGTTAAGGGATAAGGAAAGAGCAGATTGGGTGAGGGAACAAACGCGAGTTAATGACATCTTAGTTGAAATCAAGAAAAAGAAATGGGCATGGGCAGGACATGTAATGAGGAGGGAAGATACCCGATGGTCATTAAGGGTTACGGACTGGATTCCAAGGGAAGGAAAGCGTAGCAGGGGACGGCAGAAAGTTAGGTGGGCGGATGAGATTAAGAAGTTTGCAAGGACGGCATGGCCACAATTAGTACATGACCGGGGTTGTTGGAGAAATATGGGAGAGGCCTTTGCCCTGCAGTGCGCGTAACCAGGCTGATGATGATGATGATGATGATGATGATGATGATGATGATGATGATCCCCGCTAATTCTGCCGCGGGGAAGCTCGCAGTGAAGGGGATACGGCGTTGTTTGTTGACCTCCCTAGTTGGAATGGTGCAAGCTGCCGCGGCCAATCCGTTCGCCTAGAGCGATCCATCTGTGAAGGCCAGCAACCTTCCCTCCAGCTGTTCGCCAAGTTTGCTGGCTGCAGCCTGCTGCAGTGCGGCAGCTGGTGTCCTACACAGCAAAAGATGCACTGTCGCACCCTGAAAAAAGCGCGTTGGAAGGAGGAAAAGGCTGGGGCCGTTGAAACACTTGCTGTAGGTCAGTGAGGTCGTTGAGTTGACGCAAAAACTGCAGTTTCAGTCAAAGTGTCATGCAAGGGCAACGGTACATAACGCACAGTATTGCGCACTAGGCCGCCAGGCGCTCGTGCCAGCCGAGCCCGAGTCGCAACACAGTGTAATACTTGGCTAGTGTCGCATATGGGTAAACGCTACGGTGTTCGATTGTTATTTTATGTATCCATGGTGTTAATTCTATTGAAAATTTTTTATCTTGATCGTAACGTACAGATTCTGTTATTTTTTAAGTTTAAATATTCCACGCTTTTGATTATATTGCACAACTTTTTTTCCTCCTTTTTTTTCATTGTCTGAACCACCCTGCCTTAATGCAATATTCGTCCTGGAGCCCGTGAGGTGTATGAATAAATAAACGTCATAATTCGTGGTGCCTTCCGTCGATCCGATATCTCACTCAGAGAAGTGAAACAATCCTGTTAGTTGTACGTACCTGTGATGGAATCCCGCTTTTGCTTTTACTTTTCCTTTCGTGTTCTGTGCAAGAAAATGTGTATTGCGTGGATCTACGACAAGGTATATTTGCGAGGGTGCAAGACGGCTATGGCCTATGGGGTCAGTAGCTATGTGTGCACGATTAATCACCATGGCTTAGTCTCCCCAGGGCGCGTTTCCCGCTGTCCCCTCGCCCCCTCCCCTCCCCTACAAAAATCTATAAATAAGTGAGGCATGTACAGAGTGCAGCAGAGCTATGAGCAACGTCGCTGTTTATCATCATCATCATCAGCCTGGTTACGCCCACTGCAGGGCAAAGGCCTCTCCCATATTTCTCCAACAACCCCGGTCATGTACTAATTGTGGCCATGCCATCCCTGCAAACTTCTTAATCTCATCCGCCCACCTAACTTTCTGCCGTCCCCTGCTACGCTTCCCTTCCCTTGGAATCCAGTCCGTAACCCTTAATGACCATCGGTTATCTTCCCTCCTCATTACATGTCCTGCCCATGCCCATTTCTTTTTCTTGATTTCAACTAAGATGTCATTAACTCGCGTTTGTTCCCTCACCCAATCTGCTCTTTTCTTATCCCTTAATGTTACACCTATCATTCTTCTTTCCATAGCTCGTTGCGTCGTCCTCAATTTGAGTAGAACCCTTTTCGTAAGCCTCCAGGTTTCAGCTCCGTAGGTGAGTACTGGTAAGACACAGCTATTATACACTTTTCTCTTGAGGGATAATGGCAACCTGCTGTTCATGATCTGAGAATGTCTGCCAAACGCACCCCAGCCCATTCTTATTCTTCTGATTATTTCTGTCTCATGATCCGGATCCGCCGTCACTACCTGCCTCAAGTAGGTGTATTCCCTTACGACTTCCAGTGCCTCGCTGCCTATTGTAAATTGCTGTTCTCTTCCGAGACTGTTAAACATTACTTTAGTTTTCTGCAGATTAATTTTTAGACCCACTCTTCTGCTTTGCCTTTCCAGGTCAGTGAGCATGCATTGCAGTTGGTCCCCTGAGTTACTAAGCAAGGCAATATCATCAGCGAATCGCAAGTTACTAAGGTATTCTCCATTAACTTTTATCCCCAATTCTTCCCAATTCAGGTCTCTGAATACCTCCTGTAAACACGCTGTGAATAGCATTGGAGAGATCGTATCTCCCTGCCTGACGCCTTTCTTTATTGGGATTTTGTTGCTTTCTTTATGGAGGACTACGGTGGCTGTGGAGCCGCTATAGATATTTTTCAGTATTTTTACATATGGCTCGTCTACACCCTGATTCCGTAACGCCTCCATGACTGCTGAGGTTTCGACAGAATCAAATGCTTTCTCATAATCAATGAAAGCTATATATAAGGGTTGGTTATATTCCGCACATTTCTCTATCACCTGATTGATAGTGTGAATATGATCTATTGTTGAGTAGCTTTTACGGAATCCTGCCTGGTCCTTTGCTTGACAGAAGTCTAAGGTGTTCCTGATTCTATTTGCGATTACCTTAGTAAATAGTTTGTAGGCAACGGACAGTAAGCTGATTGGTCTATAATTTTTCAAGTCTTTGGTGTCCCCTTTCTTATGGGTTATGATTATGTTAGCGTTTTTCCAAGATTCCGGTACGCTCGACGTTATGAGGCATTGCGTATACAGGGTGGCCAGTTTCTCTAGAACAATCTGCCCACCATCCTTCAACAAATCTGCTGTTACCTGATCCTCCCCAGCTGCCTTCCCCCTTTGCATATCTCCCAAGGCTTTCTTTACTTCTTCCGGCGTTACCTGTGGGATTTCGAATTCCTCTAGACTATTTTCTCTTCCATTATCGTCATTATCGTCCGTGGCACTGGCACTGTATAAATCTCTGTAGAACTCCTCAGCCACTTGTACTATCTCATCCATATTAGTAATGATATTGCCGGCTTTGTCTCTTAACGCATACATCTGATTCTTGCCAATTCCTAGTTTCTTCTTCACTGTTTTTAGGCTTCCTCCGTTCCTGAGAGCATGTTCAATTCTATCCATATTATACTTCCTTATGTCGCTGTTTATACCTGGGCAGTAAAAATTTCTGTCGGGACTGCGCAGGTGTTGTATAACATGCATAGAGCGGCCCTCATTTATGCCATCCCTTTGAAGACGCATATAGTTCGTGTTCAGGCGACCGCAATGGCTCAAAATAATTAAGGAAATATAGTTTTATATAGGATGCGAGCTTACAATCAATATCTCCAAATCATCTATTCTAAAACATTGTGGGAAAAAAAACAAATTGAATTCACTGCGCTGTCGCACAGGGGAGGAGCGACGGTATGCGATGATCTACGGTGTATGACATGCTTTCGCTTTTCTCAGTAATTACACTGCGTAGGATATACCTTCAACAACCCGCGAGCTCTGTGTCAGTCAACTAGCGCAGACGCATCTAACTATATAGCTTACGTCTACACTCGTAAATTTCGACCAACTGACTTTCTTTTTCTCTCTTTCTGTGGCGTGCACCAAAATATCTGTATTGGGGCGCTTTTGCATTCCTCATTGGACTGCTGCATCTGCCGGTCGGGCATTAAACCGGCAGCCTCATGCTCAGAAGCAGAACGCTCATCCATCAATGCGGGTGTTTTTGTCAACACAAGTGGACGCCATCACACGTTCGTTAGCCACGGAAACGAAGCAACGAAACGAAGACTTCAGCATGCACCGTTCGCTTATCTACAATAAAGTTGTGCGATTTCGACGATTATTGGTTGCTTATACGCTGCCTACAGTGCCTCGCGTCAGGATGGGTCGACGGGGTGATCGCGCCATACATCATTGATTATTCGGGGCTTAACCAACGGCGCGAAGGCCCTTATTCTGCTCAAGCGGCGTACAGTGTGCAAGGCAGCCTGCACCAGCAAGGACATGCGCCGAGCCCATCGTATCCTCGAAACAGCAGCGAAACACATCAGCACTTGCTTTTAGATTGCACACCTTTCAGCAGTCTTCGTGCGTGATGCTGAGAAGGTGTCATCACTTCGTTGCATCGAAATCGTTGCCCACAGAAGACTTCCTGTTTCCAAGATGTCGAGCTTCAAGTCACAACGTGGCCCACGAGTCGGCTGTGTAATTTTTCTCGACCACAGTTCTTGGCTGCCGCTTATAACGATGTCCCGGCGCCTGTATTTGCTGTGATGTGTTTTACTCCTCTCCTTCTTCTCTATTTCCCTTTTTTTTAATTTCCTCTTCTTCAAACAGATGGATGTAGTGCCGCGTTCTGGAAACAGTTGGTAGCCTGGGGCCCGCATTCTCAACAAAGGTGTCACGCCGAAGCTTTTCACGTGGTAGCAGGTGTCAGCCAATCGTGATCTTCGACACATCAGTAGTGATAACTCACTGGCTTCAGGCTCCTCGCAATGTATGCGTGAGAGCCTCCGCAACGGGACCCTTGAAAGCAAATGCTCAACACGTCGAACATTGCATTTTCCTTTTGTGGCATACCTCTCGCAAGCAGACTTTTTATTCTTGACTTCCTGTTGGAAAATCACATAGTTATATGGATCGATGTGCAAAGATGACATGTCGGAAACCTAATACTAAACCTAATACTGCTTGTAAACGGTAGTTTACAAGCAGTATTTTGGTGCATGTTAACAATATAACGGACAGAAACGAACAAAATCATCTAAGGGACGCGATACGAATACTCCGAGAAGAACGACTGCTCCTCCGATACCTTTTTTATTCTCTCCTTTGGTGCGGTTCGCCTCACAGTATTTTTTTCTTCTGGAGAAATAGCCCTCTCTAATTCACTTGACCAGAGTGCAAATTTCCGGTCAGAAAAAAAAAAATGGGAACCACGCGGCCCTGTTTAAACTGTCCCTCCCTCCTCTGTCTCACTTATGTAAAAAATGTAAATAAAATCTTAAGCACCTAAAGCCTACTCCATTAACTCCGCGCTTACTCAGGATTCCGTTGGTCAAAAGGTGAATGATGGCCCACTTGACCTCACGAACTCATTAAATCGGTTGAACAATCTTTTCCGAAACGCTGCATTCCGAATGACGCCCTCGAACAGCTGGCGGCCCCCGGTCCGGCAATTCTCGCGGTATCTCCGCCCACAAAAAAAAAAGAAAATCTAGAGAGAGAGAGAGAGAGAGAAAAGAAAGAAAACAGCATGTAGAAGCAGAAACGAAACAAAAGCTCAAAGAAGAGACAATCGCAGAGAAGTTTCTGCTCGGAAGTGCAAGGTGCAACCCTGATATCTTTACGCTCCGTGCCTGCGCGACCGCAGACGCGCAACTGTAAACCGAGCCCACGGCGCGCATACGCACCCCCCCCCCTTCCTCCCCCCTACCTCCCCCACCGCCCTCGAGTCTCCCCAACACTGGCCCCACGACGCGCTCGCGCTACGCGTCCACCCATCCTTCTTCTCCGGTGCCCGGCACGCAACCTCGCGAGGTGGGCAGGATGTGCGACCTTGAGAGTCGTGACCTCTGGGAGGCCTGCGCGCGTAATGGAGGCCTCCCCTTCTGGGCAGGATGCGCGAGCATAAAAGGCGAAAAGAAAAGGCGCTGCCTCAGTTCGGAGCGCGTGAGGGACAGGCGGGTATGGAAAGAGAGAGAGGAGGAGGTAGTGGAATCCATGCAGAACACCGTCCGGGACTGGCCGTGGTGAGACAAAAGCAAAAAAAGAGAAACGCGCAAATAAATAGGGACGACGAGTAGAATATAAGTGGGCAGAGGAGCAGACACGCGGCTATTAGACCCAGACGGGTTGGCGTCTTTGCTTTATGAGCGCCCAAGGCTGGCCGGCGCCCCGATGTACGGACACGCACTGGGGGCCGCCTTCTCTCTCTCCCCCTCCCCTTCCTGCGTCCTCTCCATCCCGAAAATATCAAGGCCGTTTACCGACCTTGCGTCCGGAGAAGGAGGACAAAAAATACAAAGAACCGGACAGGAATGTTTATGTTTGGTGAGTTCAAGTGGGATAATGTTTTCTCGGCGGTCGAGGGGGCCCCTCACTGCCGCCGCACCAGATGGGCGAAAAAGCGTTTGGATACCGCGTGTCCTGCCCGCCGTAGTACACGCACGGGTTTCTTCCTCGTCTTTTTTTTTCCCCGTTCAGGCACATCTGTATACATGGTAGTTGACATTAACCACTTTCACGTTGATGATCGCGCACCGGTATAAGGGCACGTTTAACTTCGTAATAATGATGATAATAATAATAGTATTCGACCCTAAGTTACCTATAGAAACATGATGGAAAATGCTCTACTAAAACGGAGACTAAGCAAGAACAGAAGGACAAGCGCCTTGTCCTGTGTTCTTGCTTATTTTCCGTTTTAGTAGCGTTTCTTCCATCATGAATGTTCACCAACACGCCCTACTGACAGCTGTGACCAAGCCATCTGTCTGCAAACTCTGTTTAACAGGAGGCCCCTCGGGTATGTGCCATTGCAGGCAACGTCAGAGCAGCAGATGTAGTTTCGACGGATGTCTTCGCATTCATCAAATAGCACAACGCCAGAAACGAAAAACTCCGGATTGTCATCTGCGTACACGTAATGATCTGTATTGCCATCAGAGAGCACAAGCTGCGACTGTCTAATCGAAGCCGGGTAGTAGTGAAGACGCACGCACCTATACTGTAAAATAATTTACACCCTAAAAAGTGAAAAAGGGCGTACATGTGTCTATAACTCCCACCCTTAGGGTGTCCGGCATAATTAGATAACACCCTTAGGGTGGGAGTTATAAACCCATTTACACTCTTTTTCACTTTTTAGGGTGTAAATTATTTTACAGTGTACTTGGCGAAAATCCTGAGACTATGGAGTCAGGATAATGTTGCGATTCGTTGTTTCTTTCTTCTTTTTCCCCGATTCGTCAGGGATTCGAGCACCGCTCCACCCATCACCAGAATGAGTCGGTCGTGAGCGGTGAATGGCAAGAAATAAACATAACGGATGCCAAAGGTATCGTCAGGTCATATACCGACTTAGCAACAGCTTCGACATATCCGGCCCTAAATTGTCATGTAAAACGCAGTGGCGATTTAGTTATTCCGTAGCCTCGATCGCGCAATGCAGGATGAAAACTTTAAATGTAGACAAAGAAAAAGGATGCCTGCCGTCGTGAACTACGAGTACTCAACTGATAACCCCGCAGTCGACTGAACGTCTTCTTTTACCTTTCTTCTTTCCGTTTTCTTCTTGAATTGTCATTCTGAATTGCTCACATTTCGGTAACCTTGTCGCAACGCGTGCAACATGCACACACACGCATAGGTTATTGAACAGCATATTATTGTTTCGAAGCGCGCGATATCGCTTGCAAGCGTGCAAGATCGCTTGCATGGGGTTTGTATATTAACCCCATGCGCAAGCGATCTTGCGCGCGACAGCGACGACCGACGCGATAGAGATGGATGTTGCGTTCACTCATCGCCTACTAGTTGTGCCCCATGCGAGCGACGACTTCGAGCGACGTCTCCCCGGTGTTTCCGGTATGAGGGCAGCAAGTACGCGTCGTAACTGGCGTGACGCGTGCTTAGATAAATTAAATTGGTGTGTTTTACTGTAAAGAGCAGCATAGGATATTTCTGCGATCTTGCAGTAGGTTCTTATCCTTGCACGTACAAAAATCCAATCGTTTGCTCGTTCCGTGCGACAATCGGTAGTACTCGAGTGCACGTCCAGTTCCGGCTTCGCGCTATTGGCTAGTCGCTCATAGCACTTCCGGGAGACGAGCGACGAATTCTAGGTTTCCGGAACCGAGCGATCGAGCGACAAGACCGAGCGATCTGTTCGAGCGACGGCCCGTTTCGTCGCTCGAAGCCGTCGCTCGTCGCCGTCGCGCACAAGATCGCTCTCGTGGGGTTTAGCCTTTAGCCTTGATAATAAAGGGCTCTTAAGAAGTTCCGTGTCCCCGCTCTTCCGATGGGCGACTTATCTGTACAGCGCTCCATGTCGTCGTTACTTTCTTTTACTTGTTACAATTCCAAAATAGCGAGCGTATTGGCCTCGAGCTCCACCACTGGAAAAGCTGGCGCCACCGTCGGCGTGACGTGCTAGGAGGGATCACGTGGACATAGCGGCCGCGTCGGCTGCTTCGGGCGCGCCGAAGCGAGCTGAAAACGAGCTTAAATTCCCTCGTACGCTGAGGTTTTCATTTAGTGGCGAAATTTTCCCGCTTCGAGTGTCTCCTTTACAACGCTTAAGCACTACAATAGGTAGTGGCTGCCTTTGAAGGCGCGCGACATGGTAGGCTACTGCTCGGTGCCGCAGGGCCGGACGCACGTAACGGAGGCCGGTGTCAGCCTTATTCGCACGTATACCCGCAGGACAAGCTGGGTGAAGCTTGGCTCGCGAAACATAAAACCGGCAAACAGTCATCGGCTACAAGTCGGGTATGCAGCAAGCCAAGACGCGAGGAAGATTTCTGCTACGACGCCCAGTCGGCGACGTTCTGAAAACGCGCACTGAGACGCTCGCGCGAGTCCGCTGCCCGACTAATGTCATGACGGTTTAGTCTATGAACTTGTGATATTATAGATACTGGCAATTTCAGTGGAGTGGAAAGGCAGCGGTAAGAAGCACATTTAAAGAAAGCATGGCATATGGTCATGTTTGTGTTATGAATTAATGCACTGGATTACAAAAAAGGAGAAGCGGGAAATTGCGCGCTGAGAACGCCGATAAACATACAGTGCGACGCAACTCGAGAAATAGTATTGAAAGATCAAAGAATTTAGAAGAAAAAAAAAAGATTGAATCGTCGCGACGGCACATCACAGTCCCGTAGGCGTCAAGTCTCTACAATGAAATTATTTTTGAACAGCTTTGATAGCGCCCACGCAACAATGGTTGCTTGTATACTGTCAAATGCTCATATTCTGCGGCCTTAAGCTCATGGCACGGTGCGAAAACGCGCGCGCGGAAAAAGCGAAACAGTGCGCGGACAAGCATGCAGACGCGCAGTCGGTCGCTGCGAATCTGCGCGATCGCTGCATTGAGGCTTCATTCTATTACGCTCCATTTAGTTATACAAACACTATAAGAACATATTTCACATAGTTTGCTCTCAGCGTTTACCTACCCTTCACGCAAGAAGCCGGTTCGGGAGACTCCATCGCGGCGACCGCGCGCAGTGGCGTTCACTGTACGTATTCGGTAAAGAGATCGCGGCTGTAAACGATTGTGTGCTTTCAGTTTGCCAAAGATTATTATTTAGACAGTAAGAAACTTCTCTCGTTTCGGAAGTACTTACAGAAATGTCCGGCAGAGCTCGCGCGTGGTGTTTTCAGTGAGCGCTGACAGCAAAACCTATGAGGAGCGCGCCACGTGATCCCTCATACTACGCCAGCGAGGCGCTTCCGATAGAGGGCGACTCCGTAACTCCTCGCCGCCAATAGTGAGATATATGCAGAGGAACGCAGCCTCATAGCCTAACATGTTGTTTTGCAGTGCAGCCGGTTGGAGCTGCAGACACCATTCGGTTAGAGCTACTGTATGTGCTTCCCTTGTATATGCTCCCCGTAGAGAGAGTATACGGTAACTCTACATTCGGTGTCTGCAGATGGAACAAATACTCCTTAGACGGGACTCCTTAGGTGGAACAAATACCGAGAAAAGAAAGGAGATGCGAGTGAGCTCATGCAAGAGAAAAATAAATACACAAGTGAACGTTGGGCGCACAACATTTGCAATGGAGACTAATGTGCACCAAGAAGATTCTGGAACCATGTAAGCGCACTCAGCGCTCCAACTAAATATTTGCAGACAGCTATAAGGGATGAAAACGCAAACATCCTCAAAGGAGACGATGTGCTGCGGTACATCAAAGACACTGTTAGGACTAACTTCGGCATAAAAGAAAGCGTAGTTCAGTCCCAAACAGATCTAGCATCAGCAGAGAAGCCTGAGAGATCAAAATTTACCATAACAAACTTTTACTGGGAAAAAAAGCAGAAGACAATGTCCCTAATAACACCGCCGCAGGACCCGATGAGATCTCAGTGCAACTAACCAAAACCTCGGTCCAAAGAACAGGGCGCTGCTGAGTAATGCCATTGGAGAAATCAATAAAATGAAGAAAATTCCAGTTGGATGGCGTGAAAGCAAGATAAGCCTCATCTGCAAAGGCAAAGGCGATAAGTATAGGACGAGCTCGTACAGGCCAGTTCCAGTAACGTCAGTGCTGCATATAATGGCTATGCAAGTCATAAAATTAGAATTGTTCAAATGGGCTGAAACAAGTGACGTACTTGGGGAACTACACGATGGGTTCAAACCAGGAAGACACAGATAGTATTTTTGTTCCAATTCTGTGCATATATAGGTTTCAGTAGCTCAGAATATAGACCTTTATGGATATCACTTCTAGGTATTAAGGGAGCCTGCGACAACGTGCACAGGGAGTTGTTATGGGATATTCTCAGGTACGAAGGCATAGATGAAGATCTCGGGGAGCTGCTGAGGGAGATATATGGAGACAACCGAGTAAAAATTGTATTGAAAGGCCGAAGATGTAATGAAGTGTGGTGGAAGTTCACCAAGGACTGAAGCAAGGCTGCCCTCTGTCTCCAATGTTGTTCACGCTTGCGTGTTCGACAGGTTGCGTGTTCGAATCACGTCAGGGTCGCCACTTGTAGGCTTATGCCTCAGGCGCGAAGGAGAGAGACAGGTGACCCGAATTGACGCCGGCATAGAACTGCGAGCCGCGACTTCGCGTGCCATGGCCAAGCGGCCATCTTAATTTTCTTCTCACGCGGGAGCGCGCTGTCCGGGTTCTAAGCGCCGCCCAAGGGAGGGCGCTACAATGTTAAGGGCATAGAAGGGCAACTGGAAAACAGTTCATTAGGATTTGATTTATCATACACGCATAATGGACAAATGGTACGTGCGACAGAAGTTCCCCAGACTGGTGCATGCGGACGACCATATAGTGCTACTATAACGGACAATGCAAGATATTCACAGACAGTTGCGAACATATGTGTCATTGCAGCGAGAAATCTGGGCCTTAAGTTTAGCACACAGAAATCGGGACTTGTGATCTTCAATGAAGAGACGAGTAATTACGGAGTGTCGGTTCAACGACAAGTCGTACTCATAGTCAAGCAATATAAATACATCGGCGTATACATAAACGAAGCAAGGACTTGCTCAAGCACCCACCAAGATAATCTGAATGTAAAGGAGAAGCGTAATGCAGCATTAGTGAAACAGAGAGCACTTTGGTGCCGCAATAAATATGAGGTGGTGCCCGGAATCTGGAATGGAGTAATGGCACCAGCGCTAACGTTCGCAAATGGCATTCTGGGCTTAAAATTGGATAGCTTGTCGGGGCTGGAAGTTAAGCAAAGATCTGTAGGCCGGTTGGCTTTGGGAGCCCACGGCAAAACCGCAAATGAGGCAGTGCAGGGGGACATGGGTTGGGCCGGCCTCGTTTGAAGTCAGAGAAGCACAGAGCAAAATTTGTTTTGAAAGAAAACTCAGGAATGTGGATCAAAATGAACGGGCTGCTAAAATACACAAGCATATGTAACTGAAAAGCGTGGACACAGGACGGAGGAAGAGGTCAAGAAGGTCGGCAACTAAGTACATTGTAATTGAAAGCGTAAATGGACAATCAGGAGTCATCCGAAAGGAAGTGAGAGAAACAGAGAAAGTAAATTGGATGCAAAGAATAGAAACTAAAACGACCATTGAGATTTACAAGAATGTGAAGAATTAAATTACAAGGGAGAATCCGTACAATAACACGAAGGCAAGTGCTTTGCTATTTGAGGCTCGAGCTGATTGCCTAAGGACAAAAATATACTGGAGTAAATATTCGCAACTAGATGAGGCGTGTGTGCTGCAGCAAAAGTCCGAAGACCACTCAGCACATCCTAACGGAATGCGAACGGATTCACGCATTCGCGTACTCTTGAGCAAGCTGCATACTGCGTCAGTGCGAAGTCCACTGCAAGGGCTGGATGCTCTTAATCCAGCGTTCTGCTAGTTTCGAGTAAGCCCCATGGCTCCCCCGCAGCCTCCTATTCGCACAACGACCACTGGCCCCTAGATCACCCCACATAACTTCAACACACATCACCAGCTATGTGACTTGACTTTGCTGTCACAGCGCTTCGCTGCACACGCAGTGTTCACTATCTCCATGTTTCCTCTTTCCAGTTCCCCTTCTCCTTACCCTCAGTGTAGGGTAGCAAACCGAATGCTCGTCTGGTTGACATACCTGCCTTTCTTCTCCATGCCTTCTCTCTCAGTCCAGGGGAAGCCAACTAAATGTTCTCAACTGTTTTTCATATCCAAATATTTGGCTTAACCAAGAGTATACTATATATTTTGCTATGCTTAAATCGCGCTCTCAAATCGAGTTCGCATGAATGTTCCTTCGAAATATAGTGGCGGCAGTGCCTCTGCCATCTTATAAGCCACAAGCTTAAGAAAAGCTCAACATAAGACGTAGACGAGATGGGTAGGACAGGCACAGGAAATTGATACAGACATTTCGTAAGATTAAGAAAAAAATGGCTGCGGCTTAGCTCAGCTAACCCTGGATGTTCAAAGCGAAAGCTTGGTTTAGCCTGGTTAAGTCTTGGTTTTACTTGGTTAACTTCTGATTTAGCTGTAATTATTATACTTAGATATACAACGATCGTTAAGCCAGGTATGACGGCTGTGTCTAGGTCGGTGGCTAGACAGTGCTGTGATTAGGCTTGGGTAGACACGCATCGTTCGACGGTGCAACGCCTGTTGTGTCACAGGGAAAGCGCTAGTGCTAGACATGCAAAGAGACGCCGCGAACATGCCTAGGGTTGAAGCACAACGGACAGGGCCCGAACGCCGTCGCTGCATTGACCTCGACGGTGCGACGCCTGTTGCATTCCGGACCCTCCCCAGTGAAGCAGTTCGCCAGGCGATAACCGCGGGGTGGTCAGTCGCCGCTTGGCGACCGTGGCCCAAAGCCTCCCGCTCCCGCGCAACGCTCATAGAAGACGACCTAGCCTCGCTCTCATCCATCCATGGCCAAGCATGCACTGATTAGGCGAGCGCGGCGCTGCAGCCAGCCAGCCAGGCGCGCGACGGGTCACGTGGTCAGGCGGCGGCTAGCGCACGCCATAGAGTTTGTAGGACACTCTTGGTGCACGCGGCGGCGGCGGAGCTCGGCGCGGCGAGTCACTTGATGCGTTGCCAAGGCTACGGCGCAGCTGCGGTCAAATGAAGGTCCAATTCGCGGCGACGGCAAACTCGGCTCCACGCGGCTAGTAAAGCTTTCACTTTAAGAGGAAGTTTTAGCTCGGGTGCTCCTATGTATATACATGTAAAAGGAGAATTCGTTTTTCTCGGCAACCACTGCACCAAATTTGACAAGGTTTGTTGCATTTAAAAAAAAAAAACTTAAAATTTACTGACTGTCGGTTTCGAATTTTTTAGTTAGGTCGTGAATTTTTTATTAAAAATTGGCAAAAATCCAAAATTTGGGAAAAACGAAACTATAAGGTTTACAACTGTGTAACTCAACAAGTAAAAATGATAATACAATTATGTTCATCGCATATGAGACTACATCTAAAGCGGACAAAATTGATATGTTATACATGAATATACAAAAATGGTAATAGGGAAATACAGATTTTGCAGAACCCTTGTAAACAACGTAACAAGTTCACTTAAGATGTAAAATGACATATCGAAATGGTCCGCTTTGAATGATGTAATGGATGCCGCTTACAGAACCACGATATCTGTTCTTGATGCAGAGATATGAATTTGTAAACTTCGTGCTTTTATTTTTTTCAAACTGTCGAATATTTGAAAATCTTTTTAACGAAATTCAACTAAATCGAAATTTCGCTTCCAACAGTCACTAGAATTTAACTTTCTCTCTCAAATGCTGCAAATTTCATCAATCTGTCCAGAGGTTATCTCAGACAAATGTTCTTGCGTTTTACATGTATTTGAATAGGCCGCGTCGGAGTTGGGCCCGAGCTAAAGCTTCCTCTTAAAAGGGAGCGCAATGCGTCAGCGTTCCCTCGATATTGTCACGTCGAAGAAACCAAACGCTGTCAAGCGGTTACAGAAGGCAACAGATTGCGCCTGCTCAGGTGCCGAACTCGCAAAGCTTTTCCTTCGTAAGTTGTCTTTGTTATTATATTGTTCAGCCGCCTTCGCTAATAACAGGTTCTTCATTATCATTGGCTGGCACTTGGTCATATGAAAAATTTGAATGCGAGAGCTCTTTTTGCAAATACGGCAAGTGCGCCTTTGGGCACGTGGCAGTGATCCACTTGCGAACCGTGGTATGCCAAGAGGTTCGATGAATGCAGGCTATTCAAGATCATTGTACACGTTACAAAAACAACAGTAGACAATGAAAAACAACTGCAAGCGCACTGAACACATAAGTAACAAACGTTAACTATATAGGCGAGCGCATTGATGTTACTAGTATAGGGACATATCTTTCCGCCATTTCGCACGAAACCGAGTCAGCGTCGAAGTATATCAGTACGCCCTAACAAGATAAAAATTCAAATTCTCTGTTCAAATAAAATGATTTAGCGTGAACATCAGAGAGGAATTTGCGCTCGGCAGAACAGGCACATAGGCCCAGAACAGCGCTTAGACTTCAAGACTCATCCATCAAGAGAGGCGTGAACAAAGAAATGAAAAAAAAAGAAAGGAAAAAGCAATGAATGAATAGGCATTTGCCTAAAAGCTGACTTCTAAGTGCGAATATACGCTGCTGACATCGAGGAAATGCCACCACGAACAATTCCGCGCGCAGTATAATATTCTTGTAATGACGGAGGTGGCTATGCTGACGTTAAATTTCGCCACATAGGTGGGCGCTGACTCACACGCCATTGCATGTTTTCGCGAATATAGCTTCATATGTGAAGATATGGCTCGCCTATTTCTTTATTCTTTTTGTTTTTTTCGAGCATTTGTGCATCGGAACAAGTGACGCACTTTGCAATCGGTGTATATAGTTCCCATTTATTTCTCTTTCATATATATATATATATATATATATATATATATATATATATATATATGTCCTGTTTCTTCTTTTGTTTATTAAATTCGTTTCGTCATCGGCATCTTGGTTCGTATGTGATTTATTTATTTCACAAATGCGCGCGGCGTACATATACAAGAAATTGTTGTGACAGCCATTTCTTCGAGACACATGCTTTTCGTTCCTCGCGGCCAAGTCGTTATTCACTGCTTGCCTATGCCAGGCTGCTACAAAACTTATAGGGGCTCAATGTTTACAAAAATAATTATTTCACGGACCGTACATACGGCGCGCATATGCAAATAAGTAATACCGTGCATAAGCCCGCGCACACGCGTCGTTTGTCTGCCTTCGTGGCCTTGTCCACTCGCGCTGCAAATGCTGCAATAAATATTTCAGCTTAAACATGGAAAACCTGCGCAAGCATCACTTGCAGGAATTCTTCATATTCACTCTGCTTCCGAAGTGGTGTTATTTCTGCGTGCTTTTTTTTTTTAGGCAGATGATGATAGCGTACCTTTGCAGACACGAGCGATTTGGATTTTTTTGAATTTATTATGTGCACAATCTTTCATGCGAAATTTGCATTTCTTTCACGCCACGCAGTGAACCATTTAGGGGAAACTTCCGAGCTAGCTTTCCCACAATGCACCGTGTTACTTATTGCCAAAATGGTCATAAATGTACGACCAGCGCATTGTTTGTGCTTCCGTGTGTTCCTTATCAGCTTTAACGCAAAAAGAAGGAGGAAATCAGGAGCAGTTGACCAGTTTCCCAGTTATCTCCATTCTGCCGCATTTCGAGCATTTGCGCATCGCGGTAAAGCTGTCTAGGCACTTTTTTTTTCTGTTGGTGTATACAGCTACAAAAATGTACACCTACAATAGGTCCAAATGTGTACCAGAAAACGTTTCGTGTAATCGCTGACCCCACCCATTTGCTTCTAACTGGACTATACAGCGCGGTCATATCACAGCGTTGGAGATATGTCGGAAGCGTATGCGTTCCACGTGCTTGCCGCTGAAGCGCTAATTAAATTAAGTTTTGCTCACTAAGTAGGCGCTGTTTTCCCCCTATAGGCTTCAGACAAAAGTGTTTCTCACAACCAGCTAAGGCATGCACGTTCCAACGAGGCACGAGAAACGATAAAGGTCAGAAGGGAGAGAAACATAAGGTCACTTGCACCGTTTAGATGTGCGTCGATTTGAGGAATGCTGGCATCTGCACGTGAACGCTGCACACATTCCAAGTGGAACGCATGCAACTCATCGAACTTTGGGTTCAGTCAAGAATTTCATCCATCACGGAACATAGCGGAACACCAACAAACATTTAAAATACTGGTAGCTACTCTCCCAATGTGAAGGAATGCAAAGATGCCATTCATTGAGCAGATGCTCACTATACAGGTTGTTCAATGGCGACCCGCTTAAAACGAGCACAATTCGCAACGAAGCCTTGCAGTTTTAAATCTGTGTATTCGAGGGCCTAACGTTGAAAATTCTCTATTAGCTCTCTTAAGGGCGTTAAAATGCGAAATGCGCATGTGTAGCATTCTTAACCCTGACAACTCGCCGCGGTGGCTTAGCGGTTGTGGTGTTGAGTCGCCAAGCACGAGGTCGCGGCATCGAATCCCGGCCGCGCCAGCCGCATGTCGGTTGGAAGCGAAATGCAAAAAAAAAAAGCCCGTGTCCCGTGCATAGGGGGAAGGGTAAAGGTCTCCCAGGTAGTCAAAATTAATCCGGAGTCCTCCACTATACACATAGTATGCACGTACGTACGTCATTCAATGATACTCCGCGAGTTCCGGTTTACGGCAGCGCCATCTTGGGGCCTATGCGCACGCCTGTTGATAAGATACCCCAAGATGGCGGAAGCAGATGACAGCAGCGGATGTGACCTCACGTGCATACTATGTATATGGCGTGCCTCATAATAAAATCGTGGTTTTTGCACGTGGGATCCAACCATTCATTAATTTATAACCCTGACACAAAATTATGAACCTTCAGCGGACACAGACGCTTTCACAGCGTGTGTGTGCCTGTGTGTTCATCACGATTGGTTGCTACCTTCGCTCTCTTAATAATAGTTCTAGCGTAAGAACGTTTCATGAATACGGGCACTCATTCGAAGGGTATACTAAAACAACCAAAAGTAGTACTTCGACCGTTCAAATAAGCGATTTTGCATTTTTGGTAATATAAAGCCTAAAGTCATACGTCGATGTTCTATATAGACGAGGCAACCTAAAGTTTGCCCGCGCGGCACCAGCGCCGAATGCTCCCCTAGCGGACCGATGGAAGTTTGGAGGGTCGTCGCTGCGCTAGCGCGCGCCTGTGTTCTGTACGGCGGGAGCGCTCGTGCGCGTGGTTTTTGCGACGCCGAGTGCGACCTCATCAGCCAGGAAAGGTGGCACGCAATACTGATGTGTTGTTGATTGCCACATCAGCCTCGAAAACACGAAAGGTCCTACGCCGCCCGTGAAGTTCTACAGATTTCCCGGGAAGTGGTACGAGAAGGACAGACGACAAGCATAGATAACTGCAGTGCGCCGAGTCAAGTAAGTCTCATACTTTCGCATTCGCGTGTAATATCTTGAAAGCGGAATAGTCATATGCCTGTTTTTAGTGCACGGCCGTTTGTTTAGTCGTGTCGCGTTGTTGAATTGTGGTGGCATGCGCCGTTTGTTAGCGGTAAATGCAGGCGTGTTGCGCCGCTAAGCTCTACGACGCGTGCTCGATTCCCAGCCACGGCGGCCGCATTTCGATAGGGGCAAAATGCAAGAACACCCTTGTTACCGTGTGCTTTGATTTTTGTGCACGTTAAAGAACCCCCAGAGCTTAAAATTATTCCTGATACTCCCCATTACAGCGGGCTTCATATTGATTTCGTGGTTTTGGCACGGTTTTGGCACTTGGAACCTCCGAATTTATTTGATTGCACTGTGCCTTCCCTCGCGATTGGCATGGACGAGCTCAAGAGAATTATTTCCTTTTTCCAAACGCTGCAACTTAAATTACTAGTTGTGCAGGTAACGAAAGGGGCCGCGCGCTACTTGTGTGTGGTATCAGACCGTATTTAATGCAAGCCGCGGTCGTCGCGTGCGTCGGGAAGCGGCAGATCGGAAAGCAGCCGCTCGAGACGTGCGCGTTATGTTTGTTGTTTTCCCATGCTGTCTAAGTATCTAAGTGTGCAAGTATCGTAACTTGTAGTGGTAGCACTCTTGTAAAATAATATATGCACATAATCACAGGAACGTTACCTTTGCAAACATATTATTGGGAGTAATTTAATCCCCACAACAAATAGGCACACATACTGTTTCATTCATATGCGATGCAGAGGGAAGCGGCGCCAAACAGACCAATGGCAATCACAACAGTCTTCTCAGCAGTCAGCACCACCGGGACATGTGCTTTCCTACTGCAGCGACGCAGCTCTTGAGCAGCGGCAAGACACGTGTGAAACAGACTCCAGAACAAGCCTTTGTGAAGTGACGGAACCGTCAAGAAGCAGCCCAATGGAGCTGCAGTCATCGAGTAGTATGACAACAGAAGTTCCTGCTGCCAGTGTGACTTATGATGTAATTGAAATAAATGTGGCTAAATTTCTGAACATAGTGCGTACCTCTAACTCGACGTCGTCTACGATCTTGTCGGACACCTGTGACACGCACTTGGCTTTCACTATCACATCACCGTCCACAATTAGTTCAACGCCGTACACGTTCGGAAGCAGACGCTCCCCTATCTTGAGGTTGCCGCCACGAAAAAAGCTGTCGGCGTCGGCAGCCTTCTTGAAACCGCACGGCAACCTTTGCATGGCTGTTGCGCAAGCAGGCGATCTGCCGCCGTCGAAAACGGAGCGCCGTGAGCACGAGCAGCGAAGAGAAGTGCGGACAACACAATGTAAACAAAGCGGAGACTGCGCCACGGCGCGACCGCCCGGCTTGACGCTTCCACATTGGGGGCGCTGTCAAGAGGCGCAGTAGCGCCGCCTGGCCATGGTTTTCTTGTCTATACCGGTTGTTGTTTTTTAACACTATACAGAATTTTTAAACATGGCCTGTGGCGGATGGCATAGAATTGTAGCCATTGCGCTGGATTACTCAGAGTGGCTGACATGTAAGCGAAATCAAAATGCATAATCGGCTAATTAGGAGGATTCACTAATAAAACTCTTTACTTAATTATTTGCTTTGCAGCGCATATTGCGATTTACAAATTGCAGCCGGTGAGTTCGCGAGGCGTATGCACTAGGAACGAATCTTTACAATGGCACCAATTTCGAAATATTATTTTCCAAAGTGTGGGACGAAATACGTGGGCGTTCCACTTACCTTTGTGCTTCAATGCACAAAACGGCGGGTTTGTTAAAAAGAAAGTAAGTGGAACAAAAATTCATTTTTACCACGCGTTTCACAGCGCACATTTCAAAACCCGTGCGACCCTTGGGATTCGTTACGAGCGGATATGCATAGCAAACCCGCCGGATACAATTCAGAAATTACAAGAAGTGCCGTAATTTAATTCACTTAAAATGATACTTAGTGGATTTTGTTAATTAGTAAATTATGAATTTCAATTCCTCGTGCGAGTAATGCCCTCCGCTTCGAGTAATCCAGCCCAAGGACTGCGATACGCTATCTGCCACAAGCGATTTTTTCTTTAATTCTGCGTGTTCTAAAAAAAAAGAAAGATAAAGACATCCCATATAGTATATACTATTTAAAATAAGAAAAACGACAGCGCTGGAGGGCTTGCTTATTATTCTTCAAAAAAATAATAATACTTCGCTTAATAATGCCGACCCCCAGCTGTCGCTCGAAGGAAATGCACCACGGGTCTCGGCATAATGGTGATTGATGGGCCCCATGCATGCCATTAACGACGTGCCCCAGTCAAGCCCAATCCCCTATAGACGAACAGACGGCGTCGACCGTTCTCGTGGTTTCGATGACGCACATAATGTCCTTCCTCCTTTAACATATCGCGCATATGCGGAGCTGGAGTGTTGACATATGTGCAAAGAGGAGCTTTGATATAATGAGATGACGCTGTTGCTGCAGACAATTTGACGCACGCTCTCAAATTTCATGCATGTGCGTCTATATACATATACGCACATGTGCAGCACGTCACTGCGTTTTGTCGAGAAGTTAAAATGTTGCTCGCAAACGAGACAAAATCAGTCGGTGCAAATGTATGTGCACCGAGCACTGTGCAAAATGTTTAGAGAGAGATCGTGAAAAACAGAGAAATCTTAGTGACGAGATACGTGGTCCTGGTTGTGAGAAGTGATTATCTATACGGAGCTTCAATCAATGCATAAATGGGTGAGTCCTGCTGAGAACTTCCTGTGCTTTCATATAGCGTGACGACGGTGCTAACTTATCGAGAGCCCCGCGAAATAGACGCGGTGGGACGAGACAGCTTCCAACTCACAGAGCGCGTGAGCTTTACTCGTGTTCCCGACTTTTGCGCTAGTTGGAGTAATATTTTTGACGCCCGTCTCGAAACGCAACTGGGAAAGGAGGAATCAGTAAACTGTCTCCATATATAAACGTGGCGGAACGACGTGTTTGTCCAAAAAGTAGTGTTTCCATCCGAAAGGCGAAGCATCCATTGCGATAGCAAATCCTGTACAAGGTAAGGATAGTAGCTATATCGACCGTCTAAACTTGTAAACATCGCTTACTAACTAAATGAACAAGCACGGTGTCACACACGCACCTACAAATATGAACATATCTCACTCAATGACCTCGGACACTCGCTATCAAAACGCTAGCGTGTGGTAAGAGCGGTAGCAGCAGCGAGCGAATTGACCTTCGAGTTGCCACTCGCTTCAGCGCGAACTAAGCGGCGATAACACAGCGCGCACGAAGCTATCAGGCCTCGGGGCACTTAGACTCTGTACCCATCGGCTGTGGCTGAGCCGCCGGAGTATTCCCACTTCTCCCGGTGCCTTGCGCGCGAAGAAAGACGACGCTCTTCCTCCCCGCCTTCCTGCTTTGCTCCCGCGAGATCGAGCCTCCATCCTCGGCTTACCCTCACACCCTTACCCTCGCTTACCCTTACACTCCCACTCGCAGCATACGGCGCGCGGCCGCGATGTTATCGCACTTAGACTTTATACGGAACGTTACGGCAATGGTGACAACGCGCCTGGAGTCCCCATATAATTGATATCACAATAAATACCAAACTATGCATCGCACACGTAGTCTGATTGTGACTATACTATACTAGCCTTGAGAATTATGAGCCAAATTCTCGCGTGTGACGTCACTTGGTGACTGGGCGGCCGCTGCGCACGCTTGCCCGCTTACGTGAAAGCTGCTTGACGCGTCCTATATCCATGGTCTCCCCTTTGCCGGGATTTGTGACACCCTCTGATTCGGCAAGCTGGTGCTACAGTATAGTGCGCGGAATAAATAGGATATATAGGGCACTCAACTTCGTGCGCCTCCGATACATCTGGCTGGATAAAGATATGCAAAATCTCGCTGCAACCATTGACAAAGTTGACCGAGGTAGAAACACATCTCGCTGCCGCATTCTTGTACTTCAACATTTTGTAAACTTGTAGGAACAATGAAGACGACAATAATTCGAACAATGTAGTAAATTGTCCTTCTGCGATACCAAAAAGAAAGAAAAAAGCCACTTTTAAGCATCAAAAGGAACAAAAGATGGAAAAAATGGAAGACGGGTGGCAACGCCGACTTCCAATTTCCCGCACCAGCTTGCTGTGACGTCATGGATTTTGAGAGCGTCTGCTCGGGTCCAGTTGATTTGTTATCGGTAAAGATGGACTGCATTGTGTTCAAAGGGAATCGAAGACGGAACCTCGCAAATTTTAAGAGATTTAAAGCGAAAGCTTTACTAACCGCGTCGAGCCGAGTTTCGCCGTCACGAACAATTTGACCTTCATTTGGCCGCAGCTGCGCCGTAACCTCGGCAATGAATCACGTGACTCGCCGAGCTCCGCCGCCGTCAGCTTGGTGCATGCGCTCTTCACGTTGCCCCGATACCACGCAACATGGACCCTAACGTACACTCCGGCAGGAGGAGAGCAAGGGCCCAGTACATGGAGGAAGCGTTCAGGTTCAATATACTACGGCCCGTTTTACGGACGCCGCCATGTATGGGACGAACAACAAGGGCGCAGTTGCAGTGGCATGCGACCACCGACGCCACGTTTCCTCCGCGGTATCGACCCGCCCCTGCACGATTACAGAAGCCGAAGAGCTGGCCATCGCGTTAGCCATCCGCGAGGGCCTACACGCAAACCAACCACGGAGATCCTCGCGGATTCCCAGAAGGCCTGCCACAACTTCCTACAGGGTAGAATTGGAAGACCTGCTGCACATGTCCTAGCCGGAATACTCAAGGAGGACTCTGAGGACTTCACCACCCAAACCATCATCTGGATACCGGGCCACACTGGTGTCACGGGCAACCGTGACACCAGCAAGCCGACAGAGCAGCCGACACTGCAAGCCGACAGAGCAGCTCGAGGATTCGTACGTAACCGAGCACTCATCACGCCGGCTGCAGAAGACCTGGACCCTGTCGACCTCGAGTATTCAGCCATCGTGAACTACCACAGAGGGCGTCGCTTGCGATATCCACCACCCCATCGAAACCTAAAGACAGAAGATGCCGCTGCCTGGCGTAGGCTCCAGACAGGCACTTACACGAACCTACACATATTACATCGGATACACCCCACAGCCCACAGGGACGAATGCCCATGGTGTGAGTGCACACCAACCCTATAGCACATTACGTGGGAGTGCACACTACACAACATAGAACACCCAGACACGAACACCTCGAGGGAGCAATGGGAGGCACTGCTGTCCAGCTCGGCCCTCGACGACCAGCTCAAGCTGATAAAGAGAGCTGAGAAGATGGCAAGAGCCAGCGGAGCCCTGGACTAAGGGCCCCGACCATTAGCGGTTTTTCTGTTTATTGTTTTATTAAAGTTTAGCTATCTATCCGCATCTGGGTCGCCGCCTGACCACGTGACTCGCCGCGCGCCTGGCTAAGAGGAGCGCAGCGCTCGCCAAGTCACTGCGAGCTTGGCTATGGATGAGAGCGAGGCTAGGCCGTCTTCTCTGGGCGTTGCGCGAGAGCGGGAGGCTTTGAGCCGTCGTCTGACCACCCCGCGGACATCGTCCGGCGAACTGCTCCACTGGAGAGGGTCCGGAATGCAACAGGCTTCTCACCGTCGAGATCACGACTGCGTTCGCGCCCTGTCCGTTTGTGCTTCGACGCTGCACATGTTCGCGGCGTCTGTTTGCATGTCTAGCACTTGGGCTTACCCTGTGGCACAACAAGTGTCGCACCGTCGAACAATGTGTGTCTACACAAGCATAATCACAGTCTTGTCTAGCCACCGACCTAGACACAGCCGTCATACCTTTCTTAACGATGGTTGTATACCTAAGTATAGTAATCACAGCTAAATAAAAAGTTAACCAAGTGAAATCAAGACTTAACCAGGCTAAACCAAGCTATCGCTTTGCATATCCAGGGTTAGCTGAGCTAAGCTGCAGCCAATGTTTTCTCATCCTCAACAGCCAAGGTACCAAACACTTCAAAATCCATGACGTCACACTGACGTGCCAGCGCTGGGTTTTCAGCGCGAGGGTAAGAAAAATGAAAGTTTGGCCTTCATTTTTTTCAATAATCCACCTATTATGTTAAGAGACAGAAAGAGAGTGGTTTGGATCGGAGAGCAAACGGGTATAAACGACATTCTAATTTACATCAGGAGAAAAAATGGAGCTGGACAGGTCATGTAATGCGCCGGTTAGATAACCGTTAGACCATTAGGCTTACAGTATGGGTACCAAGAGAAGGGAAACGCAATCGAGGACCACAGAAGGCTAGGTGGAGTGATGAAATTAGGAAATTCGCAGGTGCTAGTTGGAATCGGTTGGCGCAGGACATGGGTAATTGGAAATCGCAGGCAGAGGCCGTCATCCTGCAGTGGACATAAAACAGGCTGATCATGATGACTATTACCCCTTAACTGACGAAAATAGAGTTCGGAATGAATACTTTATCAGACTAAAGTGATCTGGAGCGGAGTTCTGTAAGTGTCCAGCTAGTGGACAGTCCATTTCGGCCGTCGCTGATTCGCTGGAGCAGTACCAGGGAGGAGGAGACTAGCTAGGGGCGCCTTCTAGTGCCTCTATGTGTGCCGACTGATCTCCACTATAGTTACTGTATTAGGAGCCTATACAGTACTCCCTAAAGGGAGCTTATGGGTTAACTCTAATCTCCACTAGGAAGGTTACCTGTGACCTCCTCGCTGGTACATTTGTCCAGCCAATTAGCAGCATTCGAAATCGACAGTCCACTAGATGGGCACTTACAGAATACTCCCATCCCCACTGGTGCTTCTATCACCTTTTAAAATTGGCTTTACAACTTCCCTCAATTTACTTACAACTGCGTCAGACGGCTCCCGAGTTATAAAGACTACGCTTGCTTAAGTCAAATCCGCTGGCGAACTCAGCGTTGAAGTTCGTAAGGGCTAGTGACAGTTACTGTTCTGCACCTTATTTATTTATTCAATTTTATGCATTCTCGGAAGAAATGTCATTGGTCTATAGCACGCCCTTCCCTCTGCTTTCTGACAGGAATGTCATGCGCGTATTAAATGATCACTCAACTCCGTTTCCGACAGGAAACGTATGGGACACATAGCACTAATGACGCGCTAAAGAGAAGCATTAATTTATGCCACATCGCTGCAGATAACGCTTTCAGAATAGCAAACAGGTCACGCAGTCTTGTCGTGAGTGGGAGCTTGGTATGCCAAGAAGGACGTAAACAGTAAAGGCATGTGGCGACGTCGTCTCGAAAATTCCCGTACCGGTTTTCCGCGACGTCATAGAACTCGCCTGGCAAAGGCTAGTAAACTGCCTGACATTTGGGGTGAAAACAAATTACATATTATTCGAAGGTACACGGAAGCAAAACATGGTGACTTGTTGACTTTTCCCGCACGAAAAGTAACCAAGTATAAAATACTGCGATATTTTATTTTCACCCATGACGTCACGGACAACTGCGTTATCAACATGAAAGAGAAGTGCGCGCCATCATTTATGTTCGCTAATAAGTTCTTTCTTTCCGCTGAAGGAGGAAGAGAAAACAAAGAGAGAATTCAGGGATTTTAGCTAAAAATGCGTCCGGTTGGCTACGATACTCCGGGGGACGGGAAAGAGGGAATAGAAAGATGAAATGACTAACCATGGGGTCTTCAGTGAACCTTTAAGGAAAGGTGACAGGCGGAAGAATGACCAAGAATATTTGTACATCCGAAAAGATCATCACTAGAAGGTCAATGAAAGACTTGAAGAATTGACGACACATCCGGAATTTTATACAGCGAGCGCTGCGAAAGGTTCCCATCAAATGAGCCACGGCGCAAGGCGTACGCTCTTGTCCTTTATACGGAGGACGCATTTCACATTCGTGTGTGGGAGACGTCTAGATAGACGTCCAGCGCAGCCATGCATCTACGCTTCCTAGGTAGCATCCCTCTTACTTACTGACACACACACACACACACAAAAAAAAAAACGTTGCTTCAGTGACCTGACGACAGCCGGCGTATTCAGCATGGCATGACCGCTGTTGAAGTGCACATTTCAAATTTTCGTGCAGACCTACAAATAGTAGCTACGGTCTGTGGTTCCTATGCTTTCATTACTGTCTCTAAATCTGCAAGTTACATCGATTGAATGGTTGTTGCGCGCACTTCCCAAATCACAGGCCACCAAAAGTACGAACGTGAGCGTTTTTATTGACGGTTGTAGTGATGAGAGCGAAGTGTTCTGCATGAGCTTCTCGTTCACACGGTGCGCAAAAAAATGAAGCTGACCGTGGCGCAAGCCCCGGATAGACCAGGTGCGGCGTTGAGTCCCTTAGCCTCCTTACTGGGCATTTCTTACTCGCATCTCATGAGCGGAGCGTGGCGCCTGACCCCCGCTCTTCAGCTTGGCTGAATTGTACGTCCACTTTGCCCCCGGGGCCAGCGCCCGGATCGAAGGCTGCGTGACTCGATCTCCCGATCGGCTGATCACGAAGGCGCGCTAACGAGCTCGCCCTTGCGGCTCGAAAAATAGATATCAGTTACCCGCGCTTCGAGCAACGCGTCCTGGTATCCCCGCATTCCGCGCGGGCTCACGCATATTTGGAGCAACGGAAAACTTCCCCGGCAGCACGCAACACAAGCGCACGCCGTGATCGCAGAGCCAGCTACCTCGGCGGAATGGACGAAGCGGATGGAAGAAAACGGGCAAAACAAGCAAACAAACGCACTGGCTGCCACGGCGCCAGTGGTGTGCGTACGTGTGACTTAACCCGCATGTCCTGATGCAAGACGCCGCGCGCGACTCGCGGTCCTGAAAGAGAACAGCGACCTCCGTCCACTTCCCGGCGACATCCTTTCTTTATTTCATAGGGTGGCCCGGCACTGATCCCTTCCGCCGACTACTCGTCGCCGCGTGCCAGGCAGCGCGTATATTGGTGGCGTCGACGGCAGGTCAACAGCGAGCGGGTGAGCGCTCGAAGAGACGCGCGAATTCCTTTTTTTGTTCTTCTTTGGCAATGCAACAGCAGCCGCAGTCTGCCGGCCCATGGGATAGCAGAAAGATCGACGCCGAACCGTCCACAAACCCCCTCGGACACCTTGCTTGCCGAATGTGGTTTTTGTTGTTGCCCGTTCCCGCGCCCTATGAATGATACGTGGCAAACAACCAGCCACGGCAGATGCGCATGGCATCGCCTGCCTTCTGCCGCGCGCCTCGCGTCCCCGTCCGGCGGCGCCACCTCGGCTGCTGCACTGAGCGCGTGAGCCCTCCTCCGGCTGCCACCGCTCCGCTGCATGCCGCTGCCTCGAAGGGCGGAGCGGCGGCGGCGTGGTGTGAGAGAGGGGGGGGGGGGCGACAGCATTCCAGTTCAACGACGCACGCACACACTCCACGACGTCGGGGGCTTGCGGCTGCTCCTTCTTGGCGCGCGCTTTCACACAAAGGCCCCGAGGGGAATTCCTGCGTGCCGCGCCGGTCGCGTCTCCCGCGGGTTCCTCGGAAAGCAGCGGCGGCTGCTGCGCCCGCTTCTCTCCTACGGGCGGCAACCGCATTCCTCGCGCAGCTGCCGCCGTAGCCGCCGCTCTGCCCGCTCCTTTCCCCCCACCTCTCTCATGCTGTTACGGCGACGGCCGAGCGTTGGCACACGCTCCACGCCGCTGCCGCTGCGTCCTGTGGCTCGGCTTGCTCGTCCCGCTGCGCGGCGTTGTTCTATTCATATCCACCAGGGAGCGCCAGGTCGTAATGTGCCCCGTCCCGTCCGCCTACCCGTGCCGCATCAAGGAATGCGAGGCGTGTGTCCGACGATTGAACGAAACTGACGACGCTGCAGCCTGCGGCACGCAAGCGTATCCGAGAAGGAAGGAGAGCCCCGCTCTCTGGGGGTGTGCGCGTGACGAGGGCAGACTTCGGCGCGAGGTCTTCGGTGTGATCGCATCGTCCGACAAGGCGAGGTGCGAGGGGGTGAAGCAGACAAACGAGGTCCTTACATGCGTGATGAACTTCAGCTAATAGTTTTTTTCTTAGCGCAAAGAAACGCACGACACGAGAGAAGGCGCACATGACCTGTCGTGCATTTCTGTTTGCACCAGTCTGTTTTGTGGAAAAGTGACGCTGTTAAGGTGATGCTTTTCCAGAGACAGGAATATTGAAGTTAACTGCTTGCGAGAGACAAAATGGAAGATCTAACCCAACATTCCTACATCGCTATGCATTGCTAATATGTGTAGCATTGCACGCATTGTATGGGATCGCACTTACATACTTCCCGATTCATTGCTAATATTCTACGTCGAATCACACACATTAAAATAACAGTTGTCACTGATTCACGTGGAACTTTATGGAGAAAGTGTCATCGATATTAGGACAGAACCAAGGCGTTATTTATGGAGCACGCCAAATACTCCACCGTGCTTTTTGAAAAGTGCACGGACGTTTGTGAAACAGAAATGACACTGCCTATTTTTCTCTTGACGCTTGTTTTCTTGCATATATCCAACCTTTTATTTATCGATTTAGTATACTGAGCGGTCAGCGGACAACGCAGTTATACAGAAGCGATAGGTGGCGCGGATATTAATGTAAAAAGACCTAAATGTCCCATAATTTATCCCGCCGATCGTGTGGTTTCTCGCTTCGAACACGGACGACGAATTTCCATCGAGGTTACAAAGCAATTGAGCCGTGCACCGCATAAGCAATAAAGCAATCAGATATCCACGCCTTAGAATTTAAAAAGAAACTAAATATAGTAATGAACCGCTGCGCCAGGCACAGAATATAAATTATGTATGCGTTTATCGTCATGAGCCGCTTTGGCGGACTGTTTGTTTCTTTATATTTACAGCTACTTGAAGCAGCGCTTGTGGAAAGTATGTTCGCGGCAAATTTCTGTACGTTCATATTTCCACCGATGGCGGCAGAGGCACTCTAATGTGATCGCTAATACAGCCTACAATTAGAGCAAGTGTTCTTCTGTGACGTTACAATCGAGCTCCGAAGAACACTTTGATTGGCGTTTCGAATATGACTGCTGCATTGCCTCGTTTGAGTAAATTCGGCTTCGACAGATAATGATTAATCGATTTTCTGGTGCTCGTGGTGGTGCACGGTGGACTGGTGTAGCTTTGAGGACGTTTACGAGATTGAATAATTAGGTACGCGAATTTCAGCCTCTTATAGGTACGAGAATGTCTTGTCAATGAGATTAAAATGTAACAATTATGAAATTAATTTTAAAAAGTCCGTCTCCATTCCATCCGGTGAAAGTGGATGTACAGGGAAGCTAGTGCGGAGGTTAAATAAGTACCACACCCCAACTGACGTTAGACAACGTCGCACATGCAGTACCACCACAAGCGACGTACAGTCAACCACAAAAGTTTACGGACCGCGGGATCTCAGAAAACTTTCAATTTCGGAGCAGTCTGTAACGGTATAGTCAGTAAAACCGAAAATCGCAACGTTGTTCACATGTACTGGTAGAGGTTGCAAATGCGATTACTAGGCTGCGTTGTGAGGCTGCGCAGATATTCAGAGTTCTCTCGGATTTCGCGTCCCGTAAAATTTTGTGGTTGACTGTACGTCACGCGCTCACGCACGTGTGCGGAAGTACGGCGTACATCACTATTCTTTAGCCCTCCGCCAAGCGCAAGTGCCTTATTGCTCAATTAATTTTTTAAAGTAAATTGCGTCAGAAAAAATGCGTAAATTACGACTTACACGCAAGCTGCAGACATGATAGCTTCGGATTATAATACGAACATACGAGAAAACATAATTATGTTGTTTAGAAAAGCTTATTTCAACAAAAGACGATGCGAACACTGAATCACAATGACGGCACAATTCCACCAGGACGATAATATGTACAAAGTACGGAGTATTTTCAAAGAAATGTTCGAGTCCACACTCACTCACATATAACCACACAGACCAAGGGAAACGCACCTGCAGGTGCACATAAAAGTAATTGTCACAATTACGACGAGGTTTATTGGACTCGTCAAGTGACAGTCATATACACAGCGGTAGCAACGATAGCTCAGCTAGACGTAGATGTAGAACCTTGTGATCTGCAGGCACGTACCCACTCTGATAGGCGAACTGACTACGCGAGACGCAATGGCGACATCGCTTTCTAGCGTGACGACCTTCTTCTGGCTCCGAGACACGCGATGGCGACGGGATTTTCCAGTGTCATTCTTCAGCCTTACAGATTATATAAAATGATGTCCAATATATACAGTGTACACAATGGTTATGTTACGCAGAAACTGAAAGACAAATCCCCTTTTCAGCTGCCGTTTGAGGTCCATTCATTCTGCACTCTTGTAGGCCCTCTGCCTAGCGCAAGTGCGTTATTTAACTAATTGAATTTCTCAAAATAAACTGCGACACAAAATTGGTAAAGTACGACTTGCATACAACCTACAGACATGATAGCAGATGATAGCGTCGGAGTGTAATTCGAATATACGAGAGAACATGGTTATGTTACGTGGCAACTCAAACACAAACCCCTTTTCCAGCTGCCGTGGCAGTACGTTTGTTGGACAGTGTTCGTCACATTATCGATTACGGTCGCGGCACACGCTGTGCGACAGATGCAGCGGGGCAGAGCGCCCACGCGTCAAGGACGGATACATTGTGCGCACACCTTCGTCACGCGTGCATGGGCGTGCGCGGAAGTGAGTCATGCATCGCCATTCTTGTAGGCCTTCCGCCTGGCGCAAGTGCGTTATCGAGCTAATTGAATTTCTCAAACTAAACTGCGACACAAAATTCGTAAAGTACGACTTGCATACAACCTACAGACATGGTAGCATCGGATTGTAATTCGAATATGCGAGAAAACAATTCTATTACGCGGAAACTCAAACCCTTTCCCAGCTGCTGTTTTGTAGGTGAGCACGCCACGAAAATCCCGACCAACTATAAGGCTAACAGCTTCGCTGTAAAAAATAAGACGTTCTGCTTATTACGTTCACCGCAGCTTTCCGTTACGTCTTTATACCTTTGTTCTTGTTTCTGCTTCTTTATGTGCTACTGCATGCAGTGTGCTGTGGATACGTATGTGTACAGAATGATCATTCTATTGATTGCAATAGAATGCTCAACATACCATGAGCAGTGAAGCAACAAATAAACAAGATAGCGCCGAACAGCACACCGAGGGTACGCGGGCGATAACCCTGTTTGCAAAGGCCTGCGACGTCTGTGGCCGTTGCTTACGCACACTGCCACCCACGTACTCCAGAGTTCCCTGCGCGCACCTGGAGTCGAGGATGCGATAGAAACAAAAAAAGATCGAAAGAAAGATCCACATACTTCACCGGTTCTCCCAGGCTCATAAACAACGGAAACTTACATCTATACGTGTGGCGGCCAAGGCTGTATAGCGTAAATGCGTAGGTGGCTTCCCCGGCTTCTCTTGAGCGTTCTTATACAGGCCCTCCTACGGCCATCTACGGTACACCTCAATGACCGGCCTCCGAACATTATCGGCGGTAGAAGAGGGGGGAACTTTGGGCCAGTTGGTCCGACATGTGTAAAGAGGAAAAGAATCGCGACTTCAGAAGTCCCGTCTGAAGTTGCGGGTCTTTTTCTCTTTAAACTTTATCCGTAGCTTTCTTCCGGTACGAGTCGGAATCCACCCTTGCTCTAGTCGCAACGGCGTCACGCGTTGACTGCACTGCGAAACGAATGTCCGCTTTGTTCCATCTCAATGACTGTTGGTGCTACGTACGTCTGAGTACAAAAATTAGCGGGCGGGAGCGCTGAACTGATGTCGTGAGCGCAGCGAAGGGATGAACGAAAGAACGGGGAATTTTATTTGTAAAAAAAGGCAGAGAGATCGGCCCAGTCCAGACAAAAAAAAAAAAAAAGAAGAATGAACTCAGCGCCACGACGATGGCCTAGCATGTCTACGGCAGCGGTCAATCAGAAGTAAGGTCTCTCTCTCTCTCATCCACTCTTACTCTCTGAGAGTGTTTGTATAAAACAGGCGTGTCTGGCGTGTGTAAACAAGGGAAACTCTGTGCGCCCACTCATCTTGCGCACCCGGGCTCTTTCGCGGTTGTTTGCACGTCGCAGAAAGGCGATTTTCCGGCTCACTTTCCTCGCCGTCTTGAATGGAACGGTACCGGAGCGGAGCGCACAGCGCTGGTGCTTTCCTATGTCGAAAAGTTGCGAACGCAGTCCCTGGCGTTATCCTCGCGCCCTGTATTTTACAGTGTGCGTGTGTGAAGTGATTTTAAAGAGAAACTGTCTCTCACGGGAGAACACCTCAACAGCACTGCACGGGGAAAGGGGTATGGAGAGAAAAAGATGAAGGAGAGAGAGAGACCGGAAGAAGGTGGTAAAAAAATAATAATGATAAAAGAAGAAGAAGCGAGTGCGGGGCTCAGAGCCGCGCTCTCAAGTGCGTCGCATTGCAGAAGTCAAGCAGGGCCGTAAGAGCATGCTTTACGATGGACGAGTGGGCTGCAGGGAAAAGCGGCGCGCTCGTCCTGTCGAAAGGCAGTCGCAGTCGCGGATATGTAGAGCACACGTCCCTGCTCCCACTTCCTCTACTGACCGCTGTTCGGGTGTCAGCCGACCGCGCCAGACATTTACGGTGCGGTTCGAAGTTAATTTGTTTCCCTTTGTTTGTTTGGTATGTATGGTAAATAAACAACTAATTGCTTCCTCCTTGGCTGTAAGTCACAATGACATTGTGACTTTCTGATTTAGCTTTGGATCCCATAAGCCCCTCAAAAGCTAACGATGCGAAGGCTAATTCTTTACGGTATGACCTGGTCGCTCTGTTGTAAATACGTAAACGGGTCTCTCCTTTACTCTCTCCCCTCTGTTACCCTCTGTCCCTGTCCTTTTACTCCCCTACTTCCGTGTCCGATCACTGCTGACTCCCGTTCAAGTCTCAGCAGACCGCGCTAGACAGCTACAATGCAGGGACCAGCAATCTACTTCTCTTATATATATATATATATATATAAATCGACTAATTACTAAAAATTCACTAATTAAGTTTTTACTTATTTACATAAGGCCCATGCTGCAATTTACAAAGTCTAGCCGTGGACAATATGACACCAGTTTCGAGATATAAATTCCCGAACTTTGCGAAGAAATGCATTCGCGTTCCAGTTAATTTGTTGACAAAACGTCGTTTCATGCACTGAAGCACAGAAGTAACTGGAACGGCAATGCATTTCTCCGCAAAGTTCGGGAATTTATATTCGTTCCAAGTGGATCCGCCTTGCAAAGTCCACTCCTAGAATTTGCAAATTGCAGTATGGATGATAAGATAATTAGCTAAAAGGTGAATTATTGCATTCTTGTTAATTACTCGATTTCGCATTTCAATTTTTTGTGCTAGTAGTGTCCACCGCTTCGAGTAAGACAAGCTCATGAACTAGAATTGTGATATCTGCCACAGGCAACTTTTAAAGATTTTTGAAAGCGTTCGCTGAAACACCCTGTATATATCCATCCCTTCGGCCACGCGCGGCCAAAGCGACCAAGAAGGTGTCAGGCCTCTGAAGCTAAGCAGCAGGTATGGTAAGTCGTAAACCAAAATGAAAAAAAAAAACCCTCACCATGTCTCACTGGAATTTTCTTTTGTTCATGCACCATCCGGAGAACGTTCTTCGGTAGGAATTAACAAGAAGAAGAAGAAACGCCTTAGTAACAGAAGAGATGGGACCAAATAAAATTCTTCGAAACGAGGAGGCAAGCTGTGTCTACCCTTCCTGCAGCAGAGGCTCTCTCGCATTGGCTCGGCCATGCAGCGTCCGCCAAGGGCGATTTCCGTGCGCCAACTCGCGGTTTTAGTTGTCCGCTGCCAAAAAGCTCGGCGTTTTCCCGATGACTTCAGCAAACCATTAAACTCGGGCAACGGTCTCCTTTGGTACGCAAATAGTCACATAAACAAGCGGAACGTGCATTATCGGTTGCAATTTGAGCATTTCTGTTTCACTTACGTAAACCTGCAGCTGTCGGGCTTTTGACAGTACATTTGCTGGGAAAACTGTTCTGACAAAGTCAGCGCTGCGTTCGCTTCCGAGCGCACTAACGCCGTTTACAAGCATTGCACGTGCGACGTATGTACATACGTTCAGGAAACACACGCCGCAATGCGCCATCGTCGCATTCATGCATAGGCGCGGCTAATACTGAGAGGGTAACAAGTTTTTCGTTTACTCAAGGCCGGCAGGCATTGCATACATTACACTATATGCCTGTTTCCGGTTGACTGTTTAGTGAAAAAGGAAACATATCACATGTATTCATACCTGAATAATATTAATAATACTATAACTTGACCATGTGCTTACACACAGCGAGGTGCCTTCATTCGTTTCTTTTTTTTTTCTTTTTTTTTGCCGCCTGCATTCATTTCTACACGTTACAGAAGCGCAGAACACAGTAGAGAAATCGACTTGAACCCGACTTTCGAAACACTTGTTGGGGGTTGAAGAAGCGGGAACCACCGGGTTTTACCCGAAAAGAAAATACCCTAAGTATACGTCGCGACACCTGCCTCTTTACTTCTCTTTCCCCTTTTTCTTAGGCGCCGTGGATGTGGCAGCTATATGTGCCCAGCGTTTCCCAAGAACCCACGAGCCACTTTTTTTTTTTTGTCTCTTTCTCTGTTGCAGGCGGTATCATATTTGTTAGCAAGAAGAGGCTGCAGCTACTCCGAGACTACATAAAGGCGTGAGGGCCCTCGTTCGAAATTTCAGCTGTTCTCGCGGCATACACAGGTGCAATTTCTTAATTGAGTTGAATTTGTTCTGCAACAAAGTTGCGAGGATGGCCAGGTGAAAAAGCTGCAGGTTGTAGCTTGGGGGCAACCTGGCCCCCTCGCATTCACCGGTTGATTGCAGACACGATCGCCTGATTTGCTTTATCTAAGCACCGACCTTTGCTCATTTGCAATGCCAAACCCGATCAAGGTCACCTGAGGACGCCGGTGTTCTACTGGCTTCTCTTGTGGATAATTCAAGTGTTTGCCTTGAGCGGTTATACGACGGTCCACGCGGTCGGCAAGTATACCTCGCCCTGCCCACGTTCCTCTAGCAAGCACCCATTCCTAACTCCACCTCCGCCCGTTGAATTGAAATATACGCGACTATTCCCTCGTCCGCTCAAGCTCCCCCAACCCACCTACGCATAATTAAAACAGCAAAAGCAGAAAAAAATGTTGGCGCCCCCATTCTCATCGAGCCGTTGGTGTAAGCGGACAAACACCGTAACGAACTAACCAACCAACCACGGTACGATGTTGATACGAGAGCATGGCTGAAGTCAACAATAGCTTAAGTGTTTTCTTCTTTGGGATTTCTCGAGCTGCACCCTTGGATGGACTTTTCGATTCCTTAATAAATCATATCGACGAGGAAAGGCGCTCAACCTGAAAATCAGTCACATTCAAAATTTGTGGTATTGTTTAGTGTACCCGATTCAGAGCTTAAGATATTGCGTTCTTTCTATTTACATGCTTAAACTGGAACTGAGCACTTGTCCAGACACGTGGTACCAGAGCGTTTGCAGGACAACGCGTAATGATAGCCAAAGATTCCATGGAACGGCATTCCACGAGATAAGCCAGCACAATGATATCTGCCGGCTCTACAGATAGCCTAACGGAACGCGCTTGCGAAAGGGTTGCCACTCGAACGAGCGCACCTGGCAAGGAATGATCACTGGTATTCTCGATAAATCCCCCCCCCCCCCCAACACACACACACCAACAGAAACAATTGACATTATTATGTCGCATCTCCTCGAGCACATTTCGAGCTTTCTCGTCATAGGTTCGCGCACTTCAAGCGCGGCTTCCCGTTGAGTGCACGATTATACACTTCGTATTACGCGGTGAGTGATGACGAGGAGAAAATGACTCTGACGTCATTCCTCCCCAGTAGAAGGAATGGAAGAAAGTAGGCGAGGAAAATAGAGAAATAAGCTGTTTCGCGTCCTCTTTTCGGGGAAATCGCGAACGGGGTATTGAAACAGTTTTCCAATTGCAGGAGATACAACAAAGCTTACTATGTAACCAGCACCGCTGCACACATGTGGCGGAGCGGTCTCCGGGGTACCGCGATATGCAAGCGAGGAGAGTTGCTTAAACGCTCGCGAGAGAGAGAGAGATGTTGCACGTTTACATGAAACGAAAAGCCGATTGCTCAGCATACTGCAGATTTCTCCTGTAGTCTGTTTCTGTGAATTGGAGGAAAACGAACATTCCATGATGGCGCTACCTGATCTGTCTGCACTTCACGGTACATTTACCCCCTTTATGTTTATGCAAGCTGTCTCAGCTATCATGTGCCAAGATTTTAAAATATGCAAAGGCCACGTAGCTGGACAGAACCGAGGTAATGGTTGCCGTCGCTTGGAGATACTCAGATTATTTCTTGCATTCCGCCTAAGCACATAATAAAGCTTATTAATTAATTAATTAATTAATCTATTGGTTAACTTCTCAAACATTTTAATTAGATGAAAATTGTCAATGAGAAAACTGTAGAGCAACATGGGAAACTCCCGATACAGCTTTCAGTTGCTCAATACGTGCGACATAAAAGTGTTTTTCCGAGCATGAAAGAAGCCCGCGAATACACGCAAAGTGCCTCGAGTGGCCAGTCCCGCGTATTCGCGGGCTTATTTCACGCCCGGAAAAAACACAATGATTACCTGCCTGTGGTCTGCCCCTTCTTCATGACGGCCTGTTCCCGCGTGTGTCTTCTATCACTACATTTTCAGGTCCTCGGTTTAACGAGATACCACTTATGTCGAACCCCTTCACAGAACTATTCCGTTATGAAAGAGCCTGGCATATTGCATTTTCTACATCCGGGTGTTTTTAAGTGTGCCGTGCATGTTTGCGTACAATAAACCATGGACCATGTTCCCGTTAGTGTCAGTGTCACCTGGAAGGTATGTGGGTACCGCATAAAACGCAGAACTGTTTACAACGACGTTACGCTATAGGCGAAGGAATGATAAGCACACATCGATTCGGATACTTAGCACGTAAATCCTCTACTCCATCGACGTAGCTTTTCCTTATGAGCTTGAGAGATAAAGCACCTATAGGCTCGGAGAGCGGCCGTCGTGATTGTTTTATTCCGCTTGCAAAAATGTAACGCTTTTCGAGTGACTGCTAACATTTTTCCTCCTTGAAGAGACGGTAAAGGTATTCCACGCGCGTATTGCAACTCCGCTATGAAAGCTTGTTTCGATGTGCTTTTCATTTAATACCGGAGACATACCTCCGCGCATTATGCACAAAAAAGAAATCGACGTGCTCTTCATTCAAGCTGCTAAACAAGGTCGTTGCAAGCGCATTATCGCGGAAGCTATGCCAGCGATTCGCAGTTCCCTGCAGCACGAGAATATGAATATATATATGAATAGGGGATTTGACAAGCTGCGGCCGGGTCTAGCAAGATTTAATGTACATAAAAAAAAAAGAAGCGGTAGCGGATAGCTCACGCTCTTCTTCAAGTGGATTACTTGAAGAGGCGGCCCTTCGCTTCAAGAGATCACAATACTCCGTTTGCTATTTAAGAAAGTTATATTAAATAACTTTAATCATTTTAGACCACAACTGCATTTATGGAACTGAAACCGGGCACCAGTGAAAGCAGGGGTGGAGAAGGGGGATCACCAAAGCATACAGAGAATGTCGAGAGGGTAGGGGGGGGGGTCATGCCCATTCTGTATCCGCCGGTAAGTGAAAGCATACCGATTTAGTGAAAAACCTTAGGACTGGCAGCAATACTACTGAAAGAAGACAGCCTTTTGTTCAAGCGCTAAAGACGACTACGTTCATTAAATTGTAAGTGTGCTGCGGCATGTAAAAAATGCATTGCAACAAAATCCTCTATTTCTGGCACCGTTGTACAGATAAATACCCCAAACATGACTATCGTAGCCGAACACGCGACTATTCGGAGCTCAGACATTGCTGCATGCAGTTGACGGTTTCTTCAGCTTATTGGAACTCCGAGGAAGCCAACTTCTTGTCGTCGCAAACAACGCAAGAATCACCGAAAGAGAGGAGGGGGTACTCCCCATCCTCTGTGCGCACTAGCAGCCACTACGGCGTCACCGCGCGCGAGCCATCTGCTTTGCTAGCCAGCGGAGCTCCCAGCGGAGTCCTTAAGCGCAAAAAAGAAAACCAAAAGCAAGACACGCTGAGCGCCCTTTCATTGGTCAGTCGCCGACGCGTGACTCGAAACTCCGTATCGGGAGTTCCATGCGGCGTAACGGAACCTACAGCGTCGTCCGCGCCCCGTCGAGCCAATGTGGAGAGAACGAAAGCGCGCGCGGACGTCGTCGTGTTGCGCTGGAGCAAGACTGACGTGATCAAACATACTACTTTAAGTTCAATAAATGCAAATTTATGAGAGGGTATGCGTAATTTTACGGTGATTAATTTATTTTGTGTATATACTGCCAGAATAAACGTGAATTTCAGGTTTCACACGCAGAACTATTTTCTGTCGCGTAGGAGAAAGCGGCAGAATAGGCACTATCCGGTTTTGTAAGGTAAACAACGCTGCATGCAACTCTCCGGGAGCCGCTGCTCTCTCCGCTAAGCCTGAAATTCCAGAGGGAGAGAATGCGCTTCCTTCCTCCTCGTAAGCGTTTATCCGTGGGCGAATTCCAAACATTTCTTTTCTTTCCGTGTCTTTAGTGTGCTTTATTGCTCGAACACGTTTCGTTCCTGCGCTCTCATTTTTGAGTTTTCTCGCGAAACCGACTAACGCGTACGACTGCGACCCAAGCCTTCGAACAACTCTGCAGCTTAAGGTAAGCATCAGTGGTGTTCTGTTGCCCGCTTGGCGAGTACGGGACGGAAGGCGCTACGGCGGCCCCGGAGCACCCATCGCGAGCGAAGAGGATAGGCCTAAAGCCAGTTGACTGAAGAATGCGCACGTAATCGTGGACGCCCGAGCGGACTCCGGATGCCTTGGATGTTGTGCCGATTCGTCTAGTGTGCGTAAGGGCCCTCTGTGAGGTGTGTCTGCGACGATCGCTCTTGTCCTGCTCTGTGTCAAGCACATACGGGCCGTATGTGTCCCGTGCGGGAAACGAAAATGGAGCAGAACGTGCTGCGTTTCATACATTGAGGAAGACTGTGCGGCCTCCACTGTCTCGGCAACGCAAGCATTCCCGGTTGGGGGTCATATTTTTGCGTGTAATCCGCGTGTTACCTCTGCGACCTGGTTTTGACTGTCATTTGCGTTAGTATTGACTGTGTGTTCCTATGTGTGCGTTATGTGCCACGGCGATACGCCGTAACTTCGCGGCCCTTACACAAGCAACACGGCTCGCATTCCTACGATAAAGTGCTCGTGTCGCGTCCTGCGTTTTGTTGTGGTTTGGTCGCAGTGATAAGTGACATCGATCAGGGCTTGCTTTATCTGAGTGGCATACTCTGGAGATAACTAGCGATCGTTAGCGTATTTGCAATTCGCGTTGTTGCAGCATTACGTTTCTGGATTTGGGGTAACAGCGCTGTCGATTACGTGTTCTAATTCATGTTATTCTTATGTGTGCGTGCTTTTGCTTTTATTGCAGCATGCGCTAATGATCGAGCGGATGATAGTGGGAACTATTACAACATCAGTCAACGCTTGAAAATGAAAGCTGTGCGTAGCACCCTCTCCTCCACGTCGTACGCCACCAACAATGGCCAAACGCCGTTCTACCAATCGAGTAAGTACTGCGCGTGCTTATTACCGTGTACCGTCATGTTCACAGTACAACGTCGTGATGATCACGTACGCTCAACCTAGCTAGCGCGTACTCCGCAGCGATTGCTGTCGGGGGCTGCGAGCGTCTTCGCAAAAGTGCGACTTTGGCTCTTTCTCGTTGAGCTCCGCGAGTCGCCCTAAATCGTTTTTGCCAGTTGTGTGAACTTAGGGGCAGTTTCTCGATTATCTACAGTACAACATGGCCCAGCGGGGCAGCCTTGGTACGTTAAGATGTACCCATCTTGAATGTTTAAAGTGTAGAGTTTTGCGTACAGCGACCTTTGCTGCGCAAAATTTTTTATGAAAATGTTAAACAAATGTCTCATGATGGATCAGCTGAGGGATGTGTAAATGAAAAGCACTGTTTTAGTGTCAGGGTGGTGCCAGCAATCGTGGCTTTTCTCCCACGGGAGCAGGTTCTCGGGTTTTGGATCTGCTTGAGTGCCCGAGACGGTGATGTGTTCTCGCAGAAATGACGTGAAAATCCTACACTGTATGCATTTTTTGTGTTTTGCTTAATATGTGCTGTCCTCATATGCGACATACAATTATATTGACTTTTAACGCTTTCGTCTGCATTATGTGTACTGTTTCACCATTATAATACCTTGTGTTGCCTCGTGTGGATAGCTGGGTCAGTCCTTATGATTCCCATTCAAAATTATTTTTATTCAATTTCGCTTAGCTGTGCATGATCGTTGAATCACATAAAACTGATGCTCCTTTTATTTTGTCGCTAATTTAATAAGACTTACTGTGTAGTGAATAGCTGCGCATGTTTGGTCTGCTTACTTTCAAAGCAAGATGTTCCTTTTACAGTAGTTCATATGCTAGGCGCACATGGCACTCTCTATTTCTTGTGCAAAACTAGAAAGGGAACCTGATAATATGGCATCATGAATATGTGCAGTAGTGAACTAAGGCTTTTGGCATTGACGCACCGTAAGCTGTAGGTGCTAACAAATTAACAACTGATGCTAATTAAAGCAAAAGGAACAGGTATTTCAGTAAATTTGACCCTTATTTGAATGTCATGCTGTTTGATTATTGAGTATCTTTTTGTACTGATTTTGGGTAATTCATTTTACTATCACTTCCCTTTCTAGAGCACATACGATTAGGTGTCTATATAATAGGAGAGGACAAGAACAGAGAAAAGAAATTACTTTTCAACTCTAAATTGATACGCTGTTTCACCACATACAGTGATATTCCTTAAGCTTTCTCCTTTTCTCTGCTAAGGCCCAAGTCAAGTACTGGCAGTAAATACAGTAAAACTGTCTTTGTGCAGGCTACTGCCAGAGCTGCTCTGGGAGTGAGACAGATGTCTCCACATCGAACGAGAACTTGAGTGCGGAGGAGCGACTTGCCCTGAGACGCGGGGAGCGGCAGGAACCCCAGGGCGAGGAAACGGCGCTCACCGAGGATGAGCTCAGCTCACGTTCAAACACTCTTGTGATTCGAAACAACAGCTCCATTGATGGTTTCACATCACCATTCTATGGGAAGCCACCAGAAAGCGGTCCTGTCAAGGGCATGGCATCGCTGCCAGCAGCAAATGCGCCAGTGCGTGAAATCACCGAGATACCTAAGCATTACTTGGACCAGTCCGAAGTGCTCAAGCACCTTGCCAAAGAAGTGCACAAGGACCCTCAATGTGTGCGCAAAGGCTCCACGGGAAGCTTCTCCTTCTCCCAGTCTCACAACGACCTCAGCCCGGTGAGTTACATTTGTAGCGTGCATTATTTCTCTTTTGAAGCCATGAAGCAAGCTGAGGCATCAACCATGTCTTTTTGTTGGAGTCGGCGGTGCGGTGTGCAGGCTGCACAATCCAGGGACAAGAATAGTTGGAGGGCATTGAGTGGGCTTAAATAAAGGGGGGGGGCATGATGATGGTGATTATGGTGCATTGACAGATTACAAGTTAGAAATTGCAGCAAGGAATCTGCCACAATGTACTGCGATTAAGGGAATGACTGAATATTTTCGAAACTGGGCTTCTGTGTGTGTGTGTAGCTTCAAGTTCTATACTATATCTGTGTATTGCGAATGAAGTACCAGTATGCATCAATATGTTATGCAGTGCAGTATGCTATGCAGTATCAGTATGTTATGCAGGATCAGTATGCAGCATTATTTGACAGGCCTATATGGCATCTGTGGCAGTCTGTGAGCTGGGCACTGGGATCATTCATTCCGAATTGGTAGAGTTGTGGACCGATGTTTCCCAATTTTAGGTTTATATTAAAATTTCGTGTGCCATGTTTTACTGCAGGACATGGGAAAGTAGCCAGAAATTTGTATTGGCAGCTATTTTTGTGTGTGTCTCTTGCTTTTGCTAGTAATATGTTGGGATAAAAATGTGTTGGCCGCGCCACTCGCCTCAAGTAAACAATAGAAAAAGCCTTTCTGGGCAGTTGTGCTTTAGCTGTGTGGCCTTGATCTACAAGCAGAGTGCTTTCCTTTTCCCCTGTTGCACTCTAAAGCACCTGTTTTATCAGGTCTGTGCAGAGTTCATGTGAGGCAACACAAACATGTGCAGCAAACATGTGTAGCTTTGTAGTTATTTTTACCGCTCGTACAATCCCATTTTAATGGTGTTCAGGTTTACAAAATCCTGCATTTGCACTGTATGAATGCTCGTGCAATAGAGCTGATGCTCTCTTTTCTCCAAAATTGCTCTTCAAAATTTTCCTAACAATCTGTTTCAAACAGTCTTCTCACCCAGAGTTCATGCTTATTGCAATAACGCTCACGAAAGATTATACTTGCGTGCCTCGTTTGTCCCATATACTGTTTCGAACTATCACATGTGTGAAGTACATGTGAGGCTTTATATTTTTACGCTTCTTCCTTTCACTTAAGGAATTAAGAAGACAATGTGGGAATATGAGGGTACTGTGTCTGTAAATTGATATGCACATGCTATGCGAGAACAAAAATTGCAGTCCGGGAGGCAGTGGTTATCATGATGGTAATGTTTTGACTTGAATAATATTCAAAGCTCGCTGGAACCTGAAACATTTTCAGTTTCCAGCTTGCAATAAAAAAAATGTAGTGTGCAGCATGACATTTTGTCATTGCTGCTTTTTCTGCCTGCATTGCTTAGTTAACAAATAAAAGAAATGTAGGGTACGAAGTGCAGCTTTTATTTTCACTGCCTCCTGCGCACTCAGTTTGTGACTTCTAGTCTTATTTCTAGCTTGTTGCCCTCCTTTGCTGATGGTGACTGTGCTAAATGCTCATGTCGTAACACTGAATCGCTCACACTGCTAGCACTGTGTCTGTGGAGTGGCCTCCACATAGCGTGCTAATTATGATTGGGCTGTCTATTTATGGCTGTGCATTATATTGCACCATGTGGTGTTGGGCTTCTTGCCCATAGTGTAACAACAGGCTCATATTTGTAGCCTTTATCTAATGAAACTTAGCTAGAGTTCAACATAGTCTAATTTTCATGCAGATTATCATCAGTTCATAATGCACATCATTATCAGTGCATGCTTAGTTATTATTTAGCATACTGTTCTCATGGTTTGTTTGATTTCATTGATTATCCTCAATGGACAGTGAATGTGCGCAAAACAAAAAGCAGGTGTAAATTCCTACACATTGCACATTGTGGGCTAACCCAGTACGTTACTAAGGGAGGCAGGAAGAACAGTCGCCGAAAGTTGTGCTGTACTGCCACACTTGCCAAGGCAGCCTGGCCTGCTGCACAGTTTATCGTGTCTCACCCTCATGTTTTATTGCTTCCCATTTACTGCCCACTTCTTTTTACATATCCTCATAGACTTGTGATTACCGAGACATGCACATGCATATTTTTTAAATCAGTAAATGTGTGTTCAACGACATGAAAATGTTGCGCATTCTTGCAGGTTGTGAATGGAGGCAGCAGCTCTCCACGTTGGAAGGTCGCAGCAGTTGACATTGAGGCAGCCACAAGTGGAGGTGTAGGTAGTGGCAGGGGATCGCCGCCGCGCATGTTTTCGCAGCAGCAATCGATGCAGCAGCAGTACCAACAGCAGTTGCAGCAGCAAACCAACATGGCTGCTGCTGCAGCTGCACTTCTTTACCAGCAGCAACAGCAGCAGCAGCAACTACAGCAACAGCAACTACAGCAACTACAGCAACAGCAGCTACAGCAACAGCAGCTACAGCAACAGCAGCAGGCGCATGCTCGTCCCAGTGGAAGTGCCATGACCTTGGAACCGGAGACTGCAGTGCAGGCGGTGCAGCAGTTGCTTGAAGAGAATAGCGCTCTGAAGGCTGAGCTGGACATGTACTACAGCAAGGTGTCCCGGCTGCAGCGGTTGGAATTGGAGCTGCAGAAGCTGCAGAACGACCACGACAGCCTGGCGCAGTCAACAGAGAAGCGCGAGCGCTTGCACGGTGCCATGCAGTCTCGTCTTGAGCGGGAGCTCAGCAAGTCGCAAGAGGTGTCACGCCGACTCAAAGGTAGGCCTTTCATGGTCAGCATGAAGAGGGAGACAGCTGTGACTGCATGACATTTGTGACAAGCGTGAGGGTCATTTCGAAGTAGAGTCAGACGGTGCGGTTGCGCTAGCAGCATCTGCTCATAGTTTCATTAGTGTGGATGCTTTTAAACTATATGACTGATTCCATGGTACTGCGACTAACCTGATATCAGCAAGGCAATTGAGTGCGCTGACACCAAAAACACATGTTGAATGTGTTTTCTTAACATGGCTGCTTGCAGCATTGGCTAAATAAACATCCATTACCAGCCTAGTGTTACCATTATGGCAAGGTGGCAGCACCGGTCTGTCATTGTTGAACTGGTCTGTATTGCCTGCCCCTTATCAAGATTCAGGACATGTGCAGCCGAAATCTAGTTGGCCATCTTACTCACAATTTCTAGAAAGCGGCGTGGTTGTCATTGGTCAGCCACTGTGCTTTTTTGGGAGGTTGATCATGCATAAAAATGACCATGGGAATAGAGAAGAGATAAAATTATGAGAAGCCTAAAGTTCAGTTAGTCCCGTCAGTTGGTGCTTGTTAGACCATGGTTAAGGGAAAGAATAAGCCTGTCTTCTTGTGGCTTGCATTCATTGAGGCATTGTGTGATGTCTGTACATAAGCTATGGTTTCATTTCTAGGCTTTTGAGTTCTTGCTCACCTTTATCACCTTGATTCAGCGTAGGGTTGCACTATCCCTCAACTTAAGTGGTCACTATTCTTTGCGAGCGTACTTGGCGGTTCCTGAAATATAATTTTGGGATTTCTTCAATTTTAGCATCTGAAGAGTGTTTCTCAAGAAACTGTTTATCATAGGTTAATAAAGAGTGCTTTCGTAGTATAGTGACTGTTTCACTTAACTTGAGCAGTAGCAATATCTTCATGGAGTTAGGATGGGTTAGGGATTGAGGTCCATTTGCAATTTAGCTGTATAATCCTCTGAGACCTTTATCAAGGCCTTCACTGCCTTGTGGCTCAGACTTAAACCTTTGTTTGCATGTATAAATTAATATTTACTGGTGAAAGAACGTAAACCAGGAGAAGGGCAGAATTAATAATGAGCATGTGCCCAGTTGATAATGTGACATTGCACAAAAGGAAGTCAGAAAGATAGGGCAAAGGGACAGGACACGCAGTAATGTGAGCATACACACACCCCATATTGGGAACAAAAGTTATGTTCCTTCATGTCTTCTTATGTGTACATGTGTGTGCGCACATGTTTATATGTGTGTGGGGGCATGCGCTTTCACATGTCATATTGACCAAGGGAACCAAAAAAGCACTTGGTACTTTTCTCTGTCATCGACTTAATCAGCAAGCACGTTGTTCTAGGAATGGTTCTTGGATTTTAATGTGGGACTTATTGATGCACAGCTGTTCTGGAACCACTTTTTCATGCAAGGAACGCTAAATTGTATTTGCTTACTTTACTTGTACAGAGCAACTGGATGCCACACTGACACAGCTGTCCATTCGATCGGTAAGTGTTGTAAAGACTACCTACATCACATGTAGTTCTTTCATTTATGTACTGCCAAGAGTTCTCAAATGTGGCATGTGTTTGGTTTGCAGCTGCCAGACCACAGTGACTCTGACCTGAAGAAAGAAGTCAGCAGAAGGGATGTGCTAATTGCACAGCTTCTCACGCAAAGTAAATGTCCTTTCATTCAGTTTCACATAGGCATATACGAGATACCCAATTTGAGGTGACTGAAGTGCAGACATATGCATGCAATTTAAATTAACATTAGGTGCCTAGTGAAAGACATCCTATTCTTGTAGTACTTGTGGTATTCTTGTAGCATTAATCATTATATAATTGCCTAAGGGAGTTTTGCAACCATGGGATTCCTGTTTTACTTTGTGCAGACAAGGAGCTTACTGCTGAGAAGGAGCGCAAGGAGATAGAGCTACAGGCACAACGAGCGACACTGCAGGAGCAGCGCAACCACATCGATATCCTTGACAATGCACTGAACAATGCACAAGCCAACGTGGTCAAATTGGAAGAAGAGGTAGGAACTGGTAACATGCCTGCCTGAAGGATGGCTCCACCTGCAAACTATATGTGCACGTGTGTGTGTGTGTTGAATGAATATATTTCTTCATAGTGCAACAGGTTGTCTGACTCCGGTAACCGTAGACACTACATTCTCTTCCATGCATTTCAATGTGCGTGTTTATGTAGTTGTCGTGCGCCCTGTCTAAGCCTTAGAAATACTTCTTGGGTTGTCGATGGGGTGCAGATTGAGTAAATTTATGATGCCGGGCGCACTAAGTGAGCTAAATGTCCAGACTTCTGGTTACAGTTTTTGAAATGCAAGGTTAGCATTATATTCAATCTTGTTCTGTTAAGCAGTGGCACTTTCGAGAACCTGCCTGTCATTGTCTTTTTCTGCTTCTCTGATGTCTTCGAGAAACGCTGTATCACACTACTTTTTTTTTCTTTTTTTTTCACTGCAGTGTCGCAAGAAGCAGTTTTATGTGGAGCGGGCTGGTCAGCTTCAGAAGCATCTAGCCGAAATGCAGATGGCGAGTGAACGGAGGCTGCAGATGGAGAAGCGTTTCCGAAGCCAGCTGGAGCGGGATGTAGAAAACCTTAGCGCACAAAAGGTGGGTAACGTGTTTCTGTCATTTGACACACAGTGCAGTAGCTTTCTTTATGTTTTGAGACTTTCTCAGTTAACTACAGTTATTTTGTTGCAGCATGCATGCTCAAATGATTCTCATTTGAATGAATCTTTTACTTGCTTTTCTGTTTCATTAATAATCCCAGCCCTACAAATTTGTTCCTGTATATATGATCTAGGTCGTTTTGAGTACCTTAGGAATATTCCTCATAATTGGCGTGTTTAAATCTATGGTGTTCCTCCTCTTCTTTCTTTTCTCATTGTTCACCTTTTTGAACACTGCTAGTTCCAGGTGTTCACACAACTTGTACACATGTACCATGTGCTTCATAAGAAATCTCGGTTGCTCTAATGCTGCTCTGAAAAGAAAGAAAAGCTAAAAATGAAAATAAAGAAAAACGAAGCTGTAGATGGAGCACTGTAGCTTTGCATAATGCACCACAGAAATGTGCTGTTACATGTATAAAAGGGCAACTCTTTGTTGGCTGTGAAAGCTCAGTTTTATTTCACATATTAACTTTGCATTCTAATCAAATACTCTGAAAGGTGTGACTCACTGAGCAGACACTATATAAAGGGACACTAAAGGCGAATATTAAGTCAAGCTAAGTGATAGTTAAGTGTTTGAGAAGGCATAAGGCATCAATGTTATCGCGAACAGAGCTTTAGTAATAGAGAAATTGAAGCAAATGCAGGACACGATTAGAGACTCCCCCGGGACATTCAAGCACTAGCCCTATGATAAAGGCATTCCTCCTTGTAATTATGTCACTAGTACTCAACTACTTCTAATAAAAGGGTCATTGTTCTTTAGCATTATAAGACGAAGGAAAATGCTACTTGCGCAATGTTGTTTGATTTTTAGAAAAAAGAACTAATTGACATTACATGTGACATCGACGGGGGTAGTCAAAAGGTTTCAGTTTCTCCACTCTGCGCAGCCCGCACTTTTGCATTTTAGTAGGGAACGCTGGTTTTGTTGGCTTGCGAAAATCGCACAAACTGCAACTAGCAGCGAATGCCATGTCCGTGCAATGTCACGGGATTCCCGAACGGGCCACGCCACTTGACCAAAAGCAGCTGCAGCGGTGAATCCAAAGCTCTGTCTTAGCTCGGTTTCTCCATGGCCGCACGTTAGCGTTTTGCACTGAAAACCGTAGCGCTGTCTGTCAGGTATCGTTTTACTTAGCGATGGCGTATCCAATCGCCACTCCCTGCTTGGAGGCAGGCAGTTTGAATTGTGCTAAAGGTATGCAGACCCTTCAGATGCAGCTTTCTCGTAATCTAAGCGTTATCTTGGCACGAAACAAGTGCTGCAAGATTTCTGGAATTGTATTTTAGCAGTCCACGTCGACTTAGTTTTTGCCTTTAGTGTCCCTTTAAGGAGGAGGCACACAGGCAGCACTAAAAACAAATTAATTCACATGCGAGGGTATTCAGAGAGTTACTTCCAGGAATTATGTAAAGTTGCAAGTTGGAAATACTGCTTATCAACAGTAGTCTGTCCTTTGCTTGCTGTGTAAAGTGTGTCCAAAACGCATCTGATCTATCGAGTTGTGAGTAACTTTGCTTAATTTCTTGTGCCTTCAGACCGATGGTAAATCGCCTAGCAATCCAAGGAAGGAATCGGAGGATGTGGAGATCCTCAAGAAGACATTGAGAGAGTACGAGGAGAAGATAATTGGCCTGGAAAACGAAGTGTCAAAGGTGGGTAGCCAGTCGAAAAATAGAATGGCACATATTAGCATGTGAAATTGTAGGGCACATTTTAAGCTTTGTTTTCTTTTCTATGCTTCCAGTGGGAGCAGAGATACCTGGAGGAAAGCACAATGCGCCAAATTGCTGTGGATGCTGCTTCTGTACCCAAGTAAGTGTTGCTGCACAACTTGTTTTTTCTGTTGTTGCAGGCATGGTTTTAGCATAGACTCTCCTACAGAGTGGCATTTTCGCCATCATTTGCTGTATCTGTGTGAGGCGTGAAGAAGTGCGACATGCCGGGACTACACAGATACAGGTGTACTGCGTAAAATGCTACCAGCATCATTTTCCCTTGGTTCAGATCTCGTCTCAATCTGTGAAGTCATAACACAACTGACTGAATTTTCGCTCAACAAGGGAACTAAAAAAAGTGGCCCGACATAATGGAATCTTGTCAATTTGAACTTCTGGTTTATTCTAGCTGACGCTGTGGCCCTTTCAAAATTATTTGTATTTCAGCGTGTGAAAATGCCCAGTAACTCAAATGCGTAAGCGTTTAGAGCAGTTAATTCAAACATGCCACTCTGTCAACCATGCTCTCTGCAGCACATCAACTCATGCGCCTGCGCATCTGACCCAGCAGTGTGGCTCCGCACTGGCTGCTGCTCCCACCTGTGTATCGGTCTGCTTTGACACCTTACATACTGTTCCACTGTAAAGGGACACTAAAGGAAAAATATTATGTCAAGCTAGAGTGATAGATTAGTTAGGAAATCTCTAAGGTGTCAATATTATCGCGAACAGGGCCTTAGTAATCGAGAAATTGAGGTAAATGCAGGGCATGATTAGAGACTCCCCTGGGACATTCAAGTGCTTGCACGATGACGACAACACTCCTCATTTAAATTATGTCACTAGTACTCAACTACTCGTTATAAAAACATCATTGTATTGCATTATAAGATTAAATAAAGTGCCACTTAGCCAGTTGTATTTCATTTTTAGAAAAAAGGAGCTCATTGATGTTACCCTTGAGAATGACGCAGGCGGTCGAATGGTTTAGTTTTCGCTCGACTCCACACCACCCGTGCTTTCGCATTTTAGTAGTTCCGTTATTGCGTGTTGCTGCGCTCATTTTGCTGGTTTGCAAAACTCGCACAAACGGCAAGTAGCGGAGAATTCAACTTCCATGCGATGTCGTGAGATACCCGAATGGTCTGTGCCACTTGACTAAAAAGCAGCTGCAGCGGTGAATCCACTGCTCTGCCTTGGCTTGGTACCGCCGTCTGTCGGGTGCCATTTTACTCATTTATGGCAGCAAAGGGTGGTGATGGTGTATGCAACGTCACCACTCTGCCGGTTTAATGGCAGGAGGTTTGAATTAAAAAAAAAAAAAAGGTATTCGGACCCTTCAGATGCAATTTTCTCGTAAGCTAAGTCTTTTCTTGGCACCAAACAAACGTTGCGAGGTTTCTGAAATGGTATTTAAACAGTCCACATTGCCTTAGTATTTGCCTTTAGTGTCCCTTTAACTGTGCTGTTTTATTGGCAACATTGCTGTGCTATCGAGTTGGCAGCTTTCAGTACAGGTTGGCCCAGAATCAACGAAGCACATGATAAACGGTTATCCTAAAAAGACAATCATGTTAGAAAAACCAAACAAGAAACCATACTGCATTCAAAAGTTGTCACTGTTGTACAGTGCTTCAATAGTGCACATGACAATGCCACCAATGATTTGGATTTATTGGTTACTGACTTTGTTGTAGTTGTACAGCTGGCATTGAAATGGCTGTGTAGTTGATGCTTGTGTCCAAGTGCTCAGTTCTCATACAAATGATAATGAGCACAAAGTTCAGAGGTTTCATGTTTGTAGGGTATGCCTTAACTTGCTTCAAATGTTTGCCATTGCCTGATATAGGGACTTCTACGTGTTGTGCCTTTTGTGAAATCTGGAAAGCCACAATGGAAATGTTAAGCCTCTATAACTTGTGATCACTTTCACATTGTTTACAGGGATGCCAAGATAGCTGCATTGGAGCGCACCTCCCAGGAGAGCGAGAAGCTGATTGCGCAGGTCCGGTCAGAGAAGCTCAAGCAGATGGACGAGCTCTATGCATCACAACGAAAGTGCGCTGAGCAGGAAGGAAAGTGAGTGCTTCCTTAGCCTTGCCATTTGTGAGCAATGGCTTTGCTGTTTTTCTGGCAAAATTAGCAGCAGTAACGTGGTGTGTCATCAGCTGCTTGGCTGTTGTTCCATCTGGTTGCAGTGGATGGCTGTTGTGTGTTCATTGTGCATAATCTTCAAGTCCTCTGTGTATGCATGGATCGGACTTATAAACATATTCGATTACGAGTGCCTGCTGCCAGCAATAATTTTTTACAGGTTGCATTTGATGAAAGAGTAACTTGAGAAAGTTACGCAGAGAGTCAGAGCGGACATGGTTGTTTTTATCATAGGATAATGGAGCACTGAGCATTTAGCTCCCAGCATATGGCTGCAGGTAATAACCAGGAGCATAAGCACCAATGCATGCTGTCAGGATTGGGGGCTCAATCCCATCGTCCGTGGTCCTTTGCCAAGATTGGAGTACGGCATGAATTCGGAGGTAGCTGGCCCATGCCGTCGTCCAACTTATTTACGCTGAGATCGTTGATGAAGTGAAGAACTGCTTCTCATCGAGAACGAGGAAAAGGGTTTATTTACAGAAATTAAATCAGTCTAACATGACTGCTTGAGAAAAAGAGTATTAGTCCAACAGGACTGCATGAGAGAAGTGACTCAGTCTAACATGACTGCTCAAGAGAAGTGTGTCCTCAGCATTCGCACAACCACAGTTTTTATACACTCGATCCGCCGGTCCTACGACGCGGCGACTGTTCGTTTACACATCACCAACTCGCAGCTGCTCTGCAGACCAGTTTACGTACACAAAGGCAACCGCGCTCTGTTCACAGAGGCAACCGCGCGGGGTGCCGTTCCGGGAAACTATCGGCGCTGATCGAGGGTCGCTCGTTGTTCCGTGCTAGGCCGAAGCGTGAGACGCTCAAAATACGTCGTCCCCACGGCAGCTTGTCCAGCGTTTCAAATCAGCTCCGCGTTGGGGAACTCCGGAATCATTGTTCACGCACCGAACTAGTCCCGTCACAATGTCGAAGGGGCTGGAGGAAGGCGGCGGATTCCAACGCAAAGGCCGCTTCTTTGAACGCCTCCCAGCTGCAGCGACGGAGAGGGAGAGGTGCGCGTCTTGCACCCCTTGTCGTAATCGGGTGGCAAGGTGGCAATCTTGTTGCGCAACTCGCCATTCTTGACAATGCATAGACCAAACAGTTTATTGAAATCTTGCTCTAATAAAGGTACTTGCTATGGGCCACCCTAATAATTTTAAATGTGTCTCAATAAGCACTAGAAATGCAATCAGAGCAGCCATTTGATATGTGGTTATGTAATTGCTTGATAAACATGTGCATCCATGGTATCTACACTCTGTAACATACTGTAGCCACGTGCAACTGTAGTGCATATGCGCGGTGTTTGCTTTGTGTACGACAGGGCTTGAATGTGCACTCATGCTCATATGCTCCAGTCTGGCCGTACTACATGGTGCAGACCAGCTTTATCCTGCACCAACTTGGCTGACAGATAGCAGCCACATTCAGTCTGTGCATATTGAAGCACTATCAGTCACCCAATATGAAGCAAAGTCTGCCAAGGCATCTAACGAAAAGTGAGTGCATGCGCTCTGGCAAGCGTGCGTGGGGTCCAACCTTGCGTTTCTCGTGGTTCGAGGCTAGCTGAGTGTTCAAAAGTAGTCAAAGTTAGTGAGGACCGACGACTACGGCACCGATAAGCAGGGTTGCCAAAGCTGAATTCCTATGCGGGTGGCCGTGGCAAAGCGTGAGTACATGACAGTCAGCTTCTTCCAGAAGTACGTGATTATCAAAATTCGAAAGCAGATTTTTGCTTACTTCAGCCTGTTTATTAAACTGCATCAATAAATATACACAGTAACAGTAAGAACTGCACTGATCAAAATGCCCTTCTTGATTGGTGTCAGCTACTGGTCAATAGCAGCTGCATATGGGAATCTGATATATTACAATATAAAGCAGCCCGAAAAGAGTGAGGAGGAGGCTTCTGTTGAAAGAAGAGCATTGGAGTAAAAGGTGACTTGCAAGCTTGCAAGCTCCACGCACTGCATACAGCTTCGAAATTTGGTTGAGATGTTCACAGCAGTGTATGCTATCCATGGACTGTGTTTTTTCACCAAGCCCAAGGGGTGGTTCAGGACACCTTTAAAAATGACCAAAGGAGAAACGAAAGGATGCAGTCTAGTTAGGCCTAACTTGTCCGCCCTTTGTTAGCCTGATAATATATGCCGCTGAATAGAAAAGTTGGGCTGTGTGGTTTCCATGGCAGTACTAAACAATTTGTGCTTCTCCGAGCATGATTTGAAAACTCAAGGAGCTCAGATTGAGTAACAGTGCTACATGAAAGACAATTAAAGACCTGTATACATTGCAGTACCCTAATATTCGCATGTGTCTGCCCTCACGAAGCATGCGACTTGGGCCCCATCTTTATGCATGCCTTTCTTGTTGTGTGTAGGCTGAAGGACCTGGAGTCCCGGCTCGCAGAGAAAGACGCCATGATTCGAGTACTGCAACAGCACTCCCAGGAGAAAGATGCGGTACTGCAGAGCGCTGTCATGGGGCGACCACGGCATGCACGGGCAGCTTCCTCCGTCACGTTGGGCTCTGCCGCTACGGGGACAGCTGCACATCGCAGGACAGGGAGCAAGGATGAGATTGGTGAGAATTCCGCTGCCATTATCTGTGGGCCAGGCCTGGAAGATACTTTTTGGTACATTTGTCTTAGAATTGAAGGAATGTTTTGTCATGCATGCTAGAACTCTACTGATTTTGGGTACACTTGACCCATTCCATGTACCAAAATTTAGAACCATGCATCACGCATGTAGTCACAGCTTGTGCTGTTTCTCAATGACACACACACAGAACCACACACACATGCATAAGAGAGAGGAGTTGTCAGCAGCATAAGTGTATGTTACTCCTGCTTTTGTATGTAGCATACTTAGCTTGCTTAGCTATTACTTTTGAAGCTGCAGTGAGTGTATTGACTAGTCCAGGTGAACATGCTATTCCCAGTCCTGCTTTTGATTCCACTTTGCCTCCTTCTTGCTAAAATATCACTGACAGTACAGTACAGTGGGCTTGCGATAACTAACAAGTAGACTAATTTCGGTTAATTAATACAAAAGCTAAATATTTTTGTTGGGCTGCCGTGTTTGCAATGCATTTTGAATCTGTGGTACTCAAGCAAGACAAGCAAGTATTTCAGTTTTTTTGGACTGTATGGGTAAACATGGCAGGGGAATGCAGCCAAAACAAGCTTTAGAGAGGACATTCATGATGTGTAAATAGTGAAAATAAGCCCTTGTTTTATATTAATGCCACTGCATGCATTTGTTGATGGGCATAGCTACAAAATGGTGCAACAGGCTTAGCTGCTGCCTGATCATGTATGGATCTTTTCATATAGCTGTCCTGAGAATCTAGCTATCGGAATGGAACAAGAAATGCATGTGTAATGTTGAATTACAAAGGTAGATCCAGATCAAGTTTTTCTGCTCTGTATGGAGCACCACTATTCCAATGGCAGAATGAGAACGTGAATTGTGTGTTCCTATGGCAGATTGAGAGCAGCCACCGATTCCGGATTGCTCTGAGGAGCAAACACATTTGCTCCGCCGAAATCGGCAGATGTGACCGGAAGGTCCGCGTGATGTATTTCCTTCGCCCGCCTCTGCTTCCTGTCAAGGTCATCTATTTCGGGTCGCGAGCAGCTATGGACGGCGTGGAAAACATGGACGTTACGTCGTGCCATTCGTTTTTGTTCTTGCTCCTGAATAGTGACAGCTCCGACTCAGCTCCGAATCCAGTGATGATTCTTTTGACACGGAAGAAGAGCAAACGGATGAAATAGTGGGATGATCCAGATGATGGTGGTGATGGTGATGAGGCCTACCCGATCCACCTCTAGTCTAACACCCTCTCACTTGATTTTCCTGTACTAAGTGCCCCCGCGAGAACGCACACATTCCATTCGCATATTTAGCGAGAGCATCCTCAATCGAAGCGACACGTTCCGTTCGTGATGCGGCCGGACACTCGCAATCTGCCATTGGAATTCAACATGAGTAATAAACCATATTCTACATTGCCTTATATTTGTATCAACATTGGCTGATTCAAAATTTCAATAATTCAAGCAAAATTCTGTTGATCTGTAAAAACAAGCTAACGCAATTTAGGTGCTTCCTTCTATTTGTGTTTGCTTCTGCAATGGATAAATAAATGAGTGAATAAATGAATGAATGAAATGCAATGAATGGAACTTGTTTCAGGCTCTTCTAGTCTCTCCGGTGTGGTCACCAGTGAAGCAGCAGCTAGTGCAACAAGTACTTCAGTCTCGCAGTCACAGTGCTCAGATTCCAAGAAGAGTATCGATGAACAGCTCAAGGAGTTTGGGTCCCGACTCTCTAACAAGGTCAGAAACATTCTCTCTTTATACCATATTGCTGCTAGTTCATTAAGCTATAGGCTCATTGAATGAATGTTTCATTTTCTCAATTTGTTTACATTCTGGTTGTTTACCTAAAATTACTTCAGGATATATCAACAAAAACATTGATCATAAAGTACTGCCCACAATGCAAGGTTTACAGGAAGATGGATATTTGAAGAGATAAACTGTGATTGAACAAGGGATGTCTCAGGCTGGAGCCATTGTTTCAAGGTCCCCTTAGTCTTACAAAAACAAGTCTCCTTGTTAAAATTTTGGTGCCAGGCTAAGACATTCCTTGTTTGACTACTGTTGCCCAGAACATAGTTTTTCTGTTACATGCCATCGCTCCTGAAGAACTGGGTGGCTCTGATGATGATGAGGCTTTTGCAGACCTTTTCAAAGGGTTTGTTTGCTTAACGATCAGGCAACTTCAGTCAGTATGATAAGTAGTATCTGGTGGCTTTTAAGACTGTAGATCTGGCAGATATACCCACCGCGGTAACACTCACTATGGATGGTTCAATTCTGGCGATGGAGGCTGCATTTCGACAGGGGCGAAATGAAAAAAATGTACGCGTATGCGGGTTTAGGTGTACAATAAACAATCCCAGGTGGTCAAAATTAATCCAGAGTCCCCCGCTATGGCATGCCTGATAATCGGATCATGTTTTGGCACGTAAAACCTTGGAATTTAGTTTAATGTGGCAGAAATATTTTATGATGGCCAGTGATAGGTGCCTTGCACTGTTCTGTGTTGTAACTTTCACATATCTGACATTGTGACTAGCTGCCTACAAGTGCTCAGTCTTGTTGAAAATGAATTCTACTGTAGTAGCTGTGTAGTAGTTGTAGTAGTAATGTAATAGCTTGCTTGAGTTGCCATTCTGAAGGTTTGCAACTCTTTACATTTGCAGTTTTTCTTTTAAATCACCGACAACTTTGATGGGCATATCGGCTCGTGTCGAGGGAAATGAGGTAAACGCATGGGTGTGAACTATGAACGGCGAAAAACCGCAGTGCCCGCTGTGTTGTTTCTGTGTGCTTGCTAACAGCCTGAAAAGCTCGAGTTTGCTACCACAATTTGTGATAACTATATCTCGGATGTGATATGTCCTAACCATGTGCCTACTAAATGACAAAATAAAGCTGATTGTGTGTAGTCTGCTATGGTTTGTTCCTGTGCTCGGAAGGTGTAATGCAGATGCACAGCATGGTGTAAATTGACATAAGTTGAACTGAACTGCATGGCATTATGTTTGGTTATCTAGAGCTGTTCCAGCCCTATGCGTGTTGCGTGTTAGTGAGGAAAGGTATGCTCCCTTTTTTGTAGGGAGTTTCATATCTAGCTTATCGCATGTAAGTTTGGTATTGGGGATTGCTCTTATGAGAATGCACTAGCATCAATATACATTGCTTGCTTTGATTGTTAATGACTTTGCATGAAATTGCAATATAAAATTATTTAGTTCCGCATTGGCATTTAACTTCGCAATGAGACTTACTTACATTTCACTAGCATTCAAATCATGAATAGTCTTTCTTGTGCCAAACGAGGATGAAATTATTCATTTCTAAGGAGCTGCACATCTGGATGCTTTATTCAGCTTTGCTTTGGTGGAGAGATGGGCACTGCTACAAGTTGCTTGTCCCCTTCGATCATTAGTATTTGTGTCATGTCTCGGCTGCATCACAGGATGCCTTTGTGCCATGACGATGTGTAAGGTGCAAAATAGTATATCAGTGCTCGTTCATTAATGCACTTGACCCAAGACAGATCACCACAGAAACTTAAGAAGGACTGTGATAGACGTTTTATGCTATACGTGATGGCGCTGATGATGTGGCTGGCAGTTTTTACTCACCTATTTGTAATCTATTTGTTTGCTGCTTCAGGAATTGATAATAGACACATTGCGGCTCGACAACGAACACACCACCACTCGGCTTTGGAGGGTCTGAAGAGAGAGAGCCGTCTACTTGCCCGCACCTGCTGCGATCACTCACTTGACTCATCTGCTGCTGCCCATTCCTGCCTCACGGACTTCTTTCCTCTGCGTGCCTCTTTTCTTCCCCAGTGATGACTCTTCACTGCACTTGCGCACATGCGTGCCACCATCACACCCACTGCATCTGAGACGGCTCGCTGGCTGGCCAGCTGGTTTCACTGGCCCCAGTTTGATGTACAAGGAAAACAAGGGAGCTTGGCGAACTCGATGTTCATTTTTCTTTTTAGGAATGCGTTCCTTTTTGTTTTTGACTATTTCCAACATGGGAGTGCTTGGTAAATGACAGCGTGTGCAGAGTTCATGTCTTTGCTTTTCGTGTGCTCGAGTTAGTGCGGACTGGAAGAGACATCACTTCCACTGTCATCAGGAGGCACCCTTCTTTTATTGGCTGCGCCACTTCTTTTTGTCCCTGAAGTTTCAAGGCAGAGCGGTGTGTGTGTCTGTGTCTGCCAGGTCCCAAAGTTGCTGTGCTAATATTTACACCATGTAGAAGAAAGAACCTGGTGAACAATGTTTAGTGCTCTGCTTCTGAATGAAGCTTGCTTTGTTTTAGATGATCGTGCCATTATGGTTGGAATCTTGCTTTCTGTTACACTTTATGGAATTTGTAACATTCGGGCCCTGGTGGAATCGGTCTTCCTGTCTCCTGTGAACCTTCTGCCAGACTATGCCCTGCGTCAAACTTGCATGTTAACTCGGTGCGTGCTGGGGGATCCATGGCTTGTTGTAAGGTGTGTCCTTTTGTGGTTTGCGAACTGGTGCCTCTGTGAAGAAGCTAGTCAGTGTTTCTTGGTGCCAGCAAAACTAAATTAGGAAGTGTGTGCCGGTCTACAAGATGTGGTTTCACCCTCTCCGTGCTCCAGAAGAGAGCGGGCGACTTCCCTGTGTGCAAGTTTCTTTTCTTTCTTCTTCTTTGCTGCTTACTTGTAGCCCGAAGAAGGAAGCAAAAGAATTAATTTAGCTGTGGTCTCTTTTAGTGTTAGTTTTTAGCTTATTTAGTTGCACATTCTTCATATGTACCTGCTGTGAAGAGATTGTGTCAGCACCCAGTGCTTAGTAAACTATCTGTTGCCATGAACAAGCCGGTTTGTCGATGATGCTCTCTTGCACATGTCGAAGAGCATTGGAGAGGGTTGTGTTAACATCAGCTGCCTGTGGATCAAGCTGATAACCGGTTACCTGCGCATACTCAGTGCCCCCATCCCCCTTCTTTTGTGTATTTGTCTCCTTTTAATTTTCTGTCAATACGATTTGTATTATGGATGCACTGATAAATAGGAGCAGATAATTAGTGCTCCTTGGTGGCTTTCCTGTACCTCCATTTTGGCGACACAACGGTTGAAAGAATATTTTAATATATTTCATGTAAATGTTACATTTTTGAAAAGCACTGCAAGAGTACAGTTGTGCCTTCACATTTGTAGAGAGTACAGTTCATTAAAGCAGTGTTTTAGGAAATAGTTCTTTTTTAAGCTCTCCACTGCACTACAAGCCAGAATATGTTGGTGGCAGGGTTGTCACATTCACAGTGTGAAACTTCTACAAGCCACCATTGAGCACGAGTTTAATCCTAAGGCTTGTGCATTAATGAAAGGTGGAATTCTATGCCACTCAGCCATTTGTGGCAGTGGCATGTGTGAGATGATGTCATGATAGAGATACAATGACTGTAGAAGATATGTGCATTTCTTGTCCAGAACAAAAGAATCTCTTACATATTTTGTCTACACAACTGATCCATCCCCACGCCGTTTCTGTTAATGGGGTGCCTATTAACGAGGCGGCAGGTGCTATTGCACTCTTTTTGGGGACCATCCTTTCCTTTCAGGAATGACTGACGACTGTTGAGTACGACTGTGCTGAAACTTTTATACAGTATTCCACTGTTGACCCCGTTCCCCTCTGCCTCACTGTTGTGACGTGGCAGATTTGATTGTACCAGAACTTTGCTTTGCAACAAGGCACACATTCTCTCAATACTGCATCGCGTTCAAGTCCCTCCCAGAACAAAGTAGGTCCTTCGTGTTCTCGACACTTGACTCTCACAAGTATGGCAGCCTTTATTGGGAAGCTCATTTTTTCAAAGTGGAATACTGTAAGAGCTTTTTTAGCGTGCTTTAGTAGTGAATCTTTTTCTTTTTTTTTTGAGCCAATCGAGAGTGCATTGGCACAAGTCTCCTGCCCCAGGAAAGTGTGAGCTAGCTACCTCTGGCAGTCACCTTCTCCAGCTCTTTCTTTTTTTTTCTCTCTCTCCAAAACTTTCCATTTCCATTGGAAGTGCCCTGTAGTGCTAATGGAGACTGTGCCACCTGCCTGCTGTTTGGCTTTGCGGTGTACATATATATCTTGTGCTTATCTGTTAGCATATGGGTGTGTGTGTGTGTGTGTATGGGTGCGTTAGGAAAGAAAGTGACTGGCGCATTGAGCACTGTGTGCTGGTCGCATATGCACAATGCCAGAGAATGAAAAGACGTGTTTTGTTTTTCTTTGTGGTGTGTGCTGGCGAAAAAAAAGCAAACAAAAGCACATTGTTATTTTTTTTCTCATTATTTTTATTGTTTAGAGCCTTGCTTCTTTATTTTTTTAAACTGGTACAAAACTGTAGCATAGCGTCAATCAAATGTGCTTGCTCAAAAGTGGCAGCAATGTTGGCGTGAGTCGGAAGTCTGTTTGCCATTGTTTGTAAGCTGTCAAACGGGGCTAAGGGGACTATAGTCGAATCCGTATAGCCCCAATTTTTATATCGGTTGAGATGCAGCGACGTTTTGCTGGTGTATTTTAATGCCCCGGATGTTCTTGGGGGACAAAAGCAAAATTGTCCGTTCTGCCTTACTTGGTTAACTTTTAGATAGAAAAATCCACACATGTACACAGTGTACCTGTACATGTAATTGTGCAGGTTTTAACTGCAGTTAAAAAGGGGGGCTGTTCCGATTCACGTTGGCTTCTTTATCTTTACAATTTTTTTTTACCTTTCCATTCATACATTTTATTAGTATGCCATCTGCTGTGCAATGTTCTAATTGCTGCAAAAGAAATATATTTTCTAGTCCTGGTGCCATTTATGTTTAGCAAGTTTTTGTTTTGTTTTCCTGCAAGTTTCTTTTTTATTATTTTCAAGCACAGAGATAATGTGGGTCATTGGTTAGTATCTCAATGTTTTATTCAACAAGGCTGTTTTCTGTATAGTAAATATTCTGCACTGCTTCACAATTTGTTCAATTGGTGCAGAAATTAGCCTCCTTATATAACTTTGTGACAAATAATAAAAAAAAGAAGAAATACTTCTCTCCTTCTGTTGCTGCTTATTTACAAGCTAACATGCCAGCTGCAGTAGACAGCTTGCAGATTAGCTGCTTCGTTTACACCATAAAGTCACCCCAACACGAGCCGTAAAAGAAACACTCAACAGAAAGATTTCAGCTGTATTAGTAAACTGCCATTCTAGAATACCAAAATACGCTCTTGCCGTGAGATGACAAGCCAAAAGACTCAAAGGAAGAATGGGTGGTATTGCTGCACCAAATTTCCAAACTCCAGATCACCGTGACAACGTAGATTGGGATGGTGTTTGCTCCTGCTTAATTCATTTTTAATTGTTGAAGACGCACTACATTACATTTCAAGAGAGCCAAAGACTGAACTTCGCAAGTTTCGAGAACATCTACTGGGCCATAGCAACCCGAATATGAGAAAAAAAGGAATAATATTAGGATTTCGGTGACATCATGCTCATGGACTGGGGCTGGCATTTCAAGACTAAACAAAAAGAAAAACATATTTTTTCATTTAGTAGCCAACCATTCATAATCAACCCCAACATGAATGAGAGTTTTTAAATAATTCTTTATCAGTATGAGCTGTTTTATTACTTCTTTGGCATCCCTTACAGCTTTGTACATTGCGCTTCTGGAATTGCAAACACATGCCAGTCTTGCCAGGCTACAAGCCTAGTTTAGTGGAAAATGCATAAAAACAGAAGGGACCAGTGGCAACACTGCCTTTGAGAATCTTGAACTGAGGCTGGTAAGGCCGCAATGACGCTGTGAAATCGAGCGTCACTGTAGTGTCCGGGGTGAAGCCATGACTTGGCCGTCAAATTTTAGAAGTTATTCATTTTGCTGCTTATAAGCGATCCTCTTTTGCTGAAATAATGTAGAAAGTGTCAAAGTCCAGTAAGTCAAAAAGAGTTGACCGAGTCTTATTTGCTATTGCTTTGTTTGCCAGAAAGTGACTGTTTGTGTCGGCTCACTTCAGTATGCGCAGTTGAGCTCGAGAATTTGCCCTTTATTGTGGGATTTGATCCATATAGTACAGTGACAGAGTTGGGACATTGAACCTACATGTCTGTTGAGGGCACATCTATATACCTGCCAACCTACGAACATTAAAATTGGTAAAAATCTCACAGACACTACACTGTAAACGGGGAGGGGGAATATCACACTATAAAGTGAAGCTTTCTAAGCGAAACCTCCCGAATTTTGCAGATCGTGGCTGCTGCTTCTCTTGCTGAATATATTTTCCTTTGTTGTCGTCTTGCCGAATATCATGCACAAAACTGCTCTTGTACAATATAACAAATTGGCTTACATGTAGCTCCATCTCTACTACCACTGAAGATGTGCTGTTTACTGGCTATATTCTCTACGGTATTGCACTGTGACACAACAAACAGTGCCTAAATATCCTCAATGCAAGAAATATTAGCCTTAATGTGCATAATTCCTTCAATAAAGTGAATCTTTCTATGCCTTCTTTCCTGGGATTTAGCACATCTGCTCCGTTGGCTTCTTGCCAAATAAGGTGGGCCGCTCGTGGGCACAAGCTGACAAGCAACACAGTGTTTTGATCACAGCGACTTTGTCGTGGCTGATTTTGCCTGCTTCATGAACTTGTCTGAATAAAGGTTCTTGAAGCAGGCACATCTCTGGTGTCCTTTCACCATCATAAGACTTCCAAGGGTATTGTCAGACACCGGCGAGCAAAACTTTTTTGTAAACAATTTATTTCTCGTAAAACTTGATGAAAGATTTGCAGTATCGTAGAACAAGCCTGAATTTGTAAACCTTATGGAAAATTCAGGAGTTGACAGGTATGCACCCATCCCACAGGCCATGCTGGTTGGGGGTGAAAACAAATAATAAAAGCCAGGAATTGATATGCCTGTCAGCTAATTTCAATATACACACATTTGAACTTCAGCCTTTGCCCACTTTATCTTTTCATTTGCATTTGCATAGTGAGAGACAACATGAAAATCTCGCCTCCTCACTTTTACTCTGCGTGTAGGTGCAAGATGTTGCTTTCTTTTTGTCTGTTGACAGATCTGCACTGTGTTTACGTTTTAATGCAAGTCATACCTTTGAAGTTGCCAACGTCATTGCCACTAATCATTATGGTGTTGGTGCACTCTCTTCTGTTGCGGCGTCACTGCATTCAAAAGAAAAGGACAATGAGGTACTGGTTGTCGCCTCAATGTCCTTGTATTCAGGGTCCGTTTTGTCATACAGAATCGGATGTAGTGCACTGTCTCCAAAAAACCTTTCCATCAGGATATCTCGGTTTAGACTCATCGTTGTAAAAAAACAATTGCAAACAATGACAATGTAAAAATTTGGCAGACACCCTTAAGACTGCTTATATGTGGGAATATGTGAAAGCATTATAGTCCCTTTGGTGAAATGCTTTAGAGTGCAGCTCTTAGACTCCCGTTCCTGCATTCAGCGTCCCTCGGTGTAACTGAGCGAATGATCACAGTGAAGGATGAAAGAGTGAATGTAGATTGCCATGGGGGATGAAAGACTGCCATGGTGAAGAGAGTGTGAGGTGGAAAGCGGAGGAGGAGGGTGCAGCGGAACCATGAGGCGGAAAGCACAGGGTATGATGAAAGCTTAAGGAGAGCGTAGTGCCGCGCAAGATGGGCTTTGAGGTGACGAGGGCTGCGAGATGGAGCCAGAGTAGCATGGGTCGTCTGTATGGAAGCAAAGCACAGCGCGAGCGGAGGGCTGTCTGCAGCGACTGCTATGAATTGCGCCCACGTGTCACCCACGCTCTGCCTCTCGTGATCTCCTGATTAGCGAGGCAGTAGCGACACATTTCGCTCCATGTGCAACATGCTGCACAAAAAAAATTTTCCAGACCAGTCAATATATCGCGTAATGAAAACCCGTACAGATCTGCACTCAAATTTCGCATTAGGTAGTATCGTAATCGCTGATGAATTTATTTTATACACTCGTGATTGACATGGCGTCACCTCCTCCCCATTGGCTGCACTGTCACGTGACCAATGACGCATGCACTAGGCCGCACCTTTCTACGTGACATGTGCAATGACGCATGTCATTTAGTCAACCAGAACCGTACATGGAACCGTTATGGCGTCTGGGAAGCATGCTTGACTTGCACCTGGGGACACAAGTTCGATTCCTGCCAAGACCGAAATTTACCATATTTTATTTTCAAAGCCATCATTTACTTTGTTTACAGGAACCTCCCTGGGAAATTTGATGTCAGTCACAGCATTTATGACATGTTTCCACTCACTGCGTCGGCCATTTTTGGTGCCATATGGTGGCGACGCGGCATCCTTGCGTAGTGGGTAATATTTTTGCGCATTAAAACAAGCGCAAACGAGACGAAACCAAGCCAACCAAAGCAAGCGCGAACGGGAACAGACGCGAGCAGACGATAGCACGAAACAAGCGGCCGGCAGGTTTCCATGACACCGGCTTCCCATGTGCACGTCACGGAAGGGGCTGCTCTCATTAGTCTTCTCCCTTTGCAGCTCGCTTAAGAAAAAGCTTTAGCTCGGGCCGAACTCCGATGCGGCCTATTCAAATACATGCAAAACGCAAACACGTTTTTCTGAAATAACCCCTGGACAGATTTGACTGAAATTTTTTGCATTTGAGAGAGAAAGTTAAATTCTAGTGACTGTTGGAAGCGGAATTTCGATATAGGGCCTGAATTTTGTTAAAAGAATTTTCAAAAATATGGAAGCTTGAAAAAAATGGAAGCACGAGGTTTCAAAATTTATAGCTGTGCATCAAGAACAGATTTCGCGGTTATGTGAACGGCGTCCTAGGTCATTGAAAGCGGACAAATTGGATATGTCATTTTACATCTTACGTGAATTTGTTATGTTGTTTACAAGGGTTCTGCAAAAGCTGTATCTCCATGTTATCAACTTATTTGAGATTCATGTGTAACATACCAATTTTGTCCGCTTTAGATGTACTATTACATGCAATTCATAGAATTGTATTCTCATTTTCATTGATGAGTTACAGAGTTGTAAACTTGCCAGTTTCGTTTTTTTGAAAATCTACAATTTCTGCCAAACTTTAATAAAAAATTGACGACCTTAATCGAAAATTCGAAACCAATAGTCACTAGATTTTAAGTTTTTCTTTTAAATGCAACAAACTTCGTCAAATTTGGTGCTGTGGTTGCCGAGAAAAAGGAATTCTCCTTTTGCATGTATAAAGTTAGGAGCACGCGAGCTAAAGCTTCCTCTCAAGGGGAAGCTTTAGCTTGGGTGCTCCTATCTAAATACATGTAAAAGGGGAATTCAGAATAAGAGCAACACTGGACTTTAGTCAACCAAGGGAACAGGCTGGCTTCAGGAAGGGATACTCTACAATGAATCACATCCATGTCATTAATCAGCTTATTGAGAAATCCACAGAGTATAATAAGCCTCATTATATGGCTTTCATAGATTGCGAAAAGGCATTTGATTCAGTAGAGATACCAACAGTCATAGCGGCATTACATAATCAAGGAGTACAGAACGCTTACATAAATACCTCGGAAAATATCTGCAGAGGTTCTACAGCTACCTAAATTCTACACAAGAAAAGCAGGAAGATACCTATAAAGAAAGGAGTCAGACAGGTAGACACAATCTCTCCCATGCTATTCACTGCGTGCTTGGAAGAAGTATTCAAGCTATTAAATTGGGAAGGCTTACGAGTAAAGATCGACGGCGAATATCTCAGCAACCTTCGGTTTGCTGATGACATTGTTCTATTCAGCAACAATGCAGACGAGTTACAAGAAATGATTGAGGACCTTAACAGAGAGAGTGTAAGAGTAGGTTCTGAGATTAATATGCAAAGACAAAGACAATGATAAATAGCCGCGCAAAGGAACAAGAGTTCAGGATCACCAGTCGGCCTCTAGAGTCTGTGAAGGAGCACATTTACCTAGGTCAATTAATCACAGGGAACCCTGATCATAAGAAGAAAATTCACAGAATAATAAAAATGGGCTGGGTCGCATACGTCAGATATTTCCAGTTCCTGACTGGAAGCTTACCATTATCATTGAAAAGAAAGGTGTACAATCAGTGCATTTTACCAGTGCTGACATATGGGGCAGAGACTTGGAGACTGACAAAGAAGCTTGAGACCAAGTTAAGGACCGCACAAAGAGCGATGAAACGAACATTGCTAGGCATAGCGTTAAGAGACAGAAAAAGAGTGGTTTGGATCGGAGAGCTAACGGGTATAGACGGCATTCTAATTGACATCAAGAGAAAAAAATGGAGCTAGGCAGGTCATGTAATGCACAGTTTACATAACCGTTTGACCATTAGGGTTACAGAATGGGTACCAAGAGAAGGGAAATGCAATCGGGGACGACAGAAGACTAGATGGAGCGATGAAATTAGGATAATTCGTGGGCGCAAGTTAGAATTGGTTGGTGCAGGAAAGGGGTAATTGGAGATCGCAGGGAGAGGCCTTTGTCCTGCAATGGACATAGAACAAACTGATGATGATGATATACAGTCAATCGTGCTAGTTGAACTGGTTGCATAAGAGACAATGTAATTATTTGTTATACCCTCGCAAAATTTAGGCTTCATACCACAATTTCTTCATCAAAAGCAAGCATAGTGCCATAAAAATCATAAGTGGTTACATTTGTTCAGCGGTAGCCTTTAAATATAGGAGAATGCAACACAGTGCATTTGCCAGATTCAATTTACTGTAACAGCGAAAGTGATATAACAGCCACGTCGAAACGAGTTCTGTCCATAACACAATGGCTTTAGCTTGTTTATTTGCAACCGAACAGTATATGGAACTTGTAAATCATTTTTCCAACTTTTAGAAACTTCCTACACACCTTGTTTTATCCACCACAAACAAATGGTTACTAACAGTGCTGCCATTTTAGCAATTTTGTCCCTGAATTCGTGACATTTTGGTCTGCTAGTGACAAATCTTTCCATTTAGCGGCCAGCGTGATTTTAGTGACATGCAACGAACTGGCGACATGTCAGCGGCTTCAAAGTTAGAAAAATTGCTTCAGAAATGGTGTAGAGGACACCCTTTAATATTCAAAATCTACAAACATGTGGCCAAAATTAAATATACAGCGCCCCATGATGAAGCAACAGCTGTCTTCACATTCGTGGTGTTCACATAGTGCTTGTGCTTCACAGCATGGTGTTCCTAACAGGTCTCACATTGTGCTCAAAAATGAATTTTTTTTTTTTAACCGATTTGAATGAATCTTCAAATCATTGCAGAACTCACAGGTTCTGCAGTCTCACTAAACATGCTTGATTGGTGAACCTTCGCAGCTGTAAAAAATTACCAATATTGCAAAAAAATTATACGGTGAGATTCAGAATTAACAATCGTATCAGACAGAGCAACTGCAGAAAGGCATGCATGCTGTAGCGGCTACACTTGTCTACGCAAATCTGACTCAATGAAATGAGCACGAGTCACACCACAGCTTCCTTTTGGCACTGTTGTGCGCGGCATGTTTCAGCGGTGTCTGGCTATGTCGCGCTCAGTCTGTCGAGTTTAGAAAAGCTGTGTAAAGCACTAAAACACATCACATGGGAGTGCCCCAGGAGGCCTCTGCACATAGACAGCCCCATATTACACCAACATCCACTAATGAGGAATAGGCAGTGGGAGGCATGGCTTGCGGACGAGGGTCGGGAGAGCCACTTGGCTCTTCTGGACCAAGCCCAGCGAGCTGCTCGTGCCAGTGGGACCCTGGAATAGGGGCTCCAACCATCGTGCCTTATTTTATTTATATTCAATAAAGTTTTTACTCTCTCTCTACCACCGGGGAATCAGAATTGCGGACACACATACACACACACACAGCCTAAATCATTCGAAGGTATCACTCTTTTCTTCCAAAATGCCAGTGAGGGAGCAACATCAGCATATGAAGCAAATAGACTGAACGATTTGGCATTGCTGACGGTGTTGTGAATGTGTTTCCGGCTGTGGAATGCTCACGTGAGACACAGCACAGCGACGTTATTTAGCATGTCCAAAAGTACCGTCTCCAAAACAAAATTGTTCTGCTCCTGCTTATTTGCATTCCACGTCACTGCAGTAGAAGTGAGTGTACTTATGTACTTCCTGCGCCTCATGGGTGGCAGTGCATAAAATTAATGTTTCTTCATTAAGCGGAGGGTTCTTGGCGTGTGATTGCACGGCAGGGCCGCCGCATATGGGAAAAGCAAAGGGGTGGTTCAGTGGAACCACCTGCAGAATGCGCGGCCCCTGCGTGATTTTGTGCATGCGCTTGGTTTTCGGTGCTTTTTATACATGGCTCTGCGCAGAAAATGAGCCACGCGCTCATGTGTTCCCTCTAACAGTGTACCCACCTGAACATATATCAGAAAATGAAATGCCCTATAAGCCTTGCCAGTAAATGTACTGTTTATTGCTCATATGTGTGGCCCTTAGACAAACACTTTGTTAGGTGATCTAGCACTAGCTAATCCTGTTCCAAAACGCCCGTGTCTGCAATTAACTCGATAGGTTTAGCGACAGCTTTAGTGACTGATGCAAAATTTAGGGTCCATTCACACTTGCGAGTCGCAGAAGTCGTGCGGCCCTTCTGGTCACAAAGCAACAGTCGCAAATAACCACATCGGTCAAAAAGCGACGGTTGCAGGCCAGTCACACGCTGCTTGATTTTCCAGCCTTGCGACTACGAGTTGCAAACCACTAAACCAATCAGCGATGCCCTAGAAGGAGCGCACAAGATTTTGTACATCCGGTTGTAATTGCCGGTGGCAAAAACGAAACTGGCTTGGGAAGGAAAAACCGAGTACTCCACCGAGGTCTTCCTGAATGCAGTGAAGGAGTACCCATTTCTGAATGACAAGAGGCATGCGGATTTCAATAACAGATCACGGAGAAGATATTCGGCTTATCTCGTAAGTACCACACACTTTTGAGAAATTCATTTTGAGAGACTGGCAAGAGCAGGACTTGCATGGTGGAAGAAGCAACATCTTTTCAGGCAATTTCATTGCTCGGAATTACTTTTAGAACACACCGAGCTCGAATGCGGGAGACGCAGTCGCAGCAAAGAACACGCCCGCAAACGTGAGCGGCGTCCTTCCAGAGAGTTCTCGTTTCGAATGAGAAGGCGCCTCGCAGGTCGCCGAGGTGGCCCTTATCATAGAGTTTCATACAATAATTACTAGAGGGAACTCTGGCACTGCAGTTGTTGTACCACCATGGGAATGATGGGAAGCACATGGATTTGTATGACCTTTGTGCTTGTGGATTCAGACGTTCTTGTGGCTTTCTTCATTATGCTATATGAATTTTATTGTCGTAAATTTCAGTGCAATCTATACTCTTCGAAGTGCAGAAGACGCCGCGAACACGTACAATTGCTATTGCAACGAGTGAGTTTTTCCAGGTGGCCAAATCCAAACGCTCCAAGCGTCTGAAGGCACTGGCATGCCCGCGATAAATTCATAAGGGCATTTCGTTCACTTGATACATGCGTTCGTGGCTCAATGGTTTCAATATCGGGCTTCTGTGCTAGAGTTCCTTTGTTAGAATCCTGCTGTCGAACAATTTTAATGATGTTTATTTAATTATGTTTTACGCAGTACATCAACAATGTACTGTGTGATACATAATTAAATAAACATCATTAATATTGTCCGACGGCAGGAATCGAACCCAGGAACTCTAACATAGAAGCCCGATATTGAAACCATTAGGCCACACTGTTGAAACTAGCGAGCTTACAAAATCACAAAGCCATTTGAAGCCAAAAGGACGAAGTTTAGGCAAATCCATGTACTTCCCATAATTCCTATGACGGTACAACGACTTTCATTGCAGCTCCCGTGGACACTAGCGCCAGAGTTCCCTCTAGTAATTGTTGTATGAACCTCTATGGCCCTTGCAAGCGTGAACGTCGGTGTTGTCGATCCGCTGCCTGGTCGCAGGCGACTGACTGTCGCACGACCTCTGCGACTCGCAAGTGTGAATGCGCTCTTACGTCTTTTCTGTCTCAGTTTACCGACACGTACCAAAAATTTATGACAGCACTGGGTACGAGTGGCACCACATAATTTATCCGCACGTCACATAAATATTAATTAAAGCAGAAAAAAAAGGGGGGGGGGGTGATAATTTAGTAGCACGCTTTGCTTCGCTCGAATCAGTACTAAGGATGATGGTGCTTTGCACAACGCATTCAGACACGAAACTAAGTGAGCGAATGTGCACTTGACTGAAAGTCGTCACAGCGCGCCGCATGAACAAAACGTCGCCGCCGATTTCGTGCCTCGTCATTAACGCTTGACGCTGGGTGACGAGCTGCTTTCCGCTTGCTGGGGCTGCTGTCGCTGCTCGATTTTATCAATGGCATCGAGCTCGCGCTGTCTGCGCACATCAAAAACGATCTTGTCAAATTTCGCGACCCGCTTCTGTACGCTGCTAGGCGGCGCCGCTCGGCGCCGAGGCGTAATCTTCGGGCTGCAGCTGGTGTCCGGGCCTTCGTCGTCGTCGAAGTCGAACTCGTTTGGTTCGGACGTCTTAGTCTGGTTCTCTTCCACGGCGCGCCGCTCCGCTCCTTCCGACTCGTTCGAATGGACGCTCGGAGAACGCCGGCCCGGGCAACGCCATTCGAGCTCGAGCGTACCTTTTTCAACCAAAGTTGTGTACAAACGAATGATATCCTCGGGAGTGGGCTCCCAGCTTCGACTGCCATGGTCATCACGCTGCGACAGGTATTTCTCATCGTCGCTGCACTCCACTTTCCAGTCCTCGTCCACTGCGTTCATAGACATTGTTCCCGTCGTGACACGATGGAATATTGCGACACACCTGTTGACGCAAACATGTAAAGCACCTGGACGTATCTACATGGTTTCCAGTCACGGCAGCCACAATACTGCGAGCTAGAATTTTAGCTATTATAGCTCTTAGTCCACAATTCTAGCTCAACGCACTTGTATAAGGCGCCATTGCCGCCATTGCCGCACGGAAAATGAGCAATGGCGAGTTGTTATCGCGCATTTTCGTACACTATGTAAAATATTACTCCCAACAAAACCAGTTAATTTGCAAAACATAAATAAATTTTGTACTAAATATGTGTATTCAGATTTATTTTGTTTAAATATGTGTTTCTTATAGCATGTATTATACGTGAATAAACGTTTGATGGGAAGAGATAAACGGCTGACGCAAGTTTTGTGCATCAATGGCTGAAGTGGGTTTGGTCAGCGACGGCGGATGGCTGATGACGCTGGAGAGGAAACTTTGGATCCCCGAGTTCAAGTAAGGTGACTCGCGATTGAAGCGCTTGATTAAGTCGGCAAGTGTCAGAATTTCTTTCTGCGTAGTTAAATTATGCTGATAACTCGCTGCCTGGAGAATCTTGCGCTGTCTTTGTAAAGTTTGTAAACAGTGTTGTGATCGTGGTAGGTATTCCTGACGATCCGCAGTTCTCTTTTTCTACTTTGTAAGCTGAGAGCAATTGCGCTGGCATGACAGTGCGCAAATTTCTTGAGGTGGTGTACGATTTGTTTGCATTGACGTTGGCGATATTTAGAGGCGCGATTTTTAGAATCGGTACTTTCGCATCGGAGGACACTGATGAATGTAACCTCGTTGACCTTTCGGTCAGTGTTCTGCTTTCCTAATCTTGCTGGTACCCCAGCGCATGCGATTACCGTACCTGACCTGCTTCGCAAGGTGTAGCAGCAACGCATCGATATTGTTTTTGGCGGTCGCTACTAGCGCTTCCGAAAATAGACTTGGCCGCACGACTCGAGGAAGTGATCGATGCTATATACAGCATGCGTGAGGAAATCTCAAATTTGTGCGCTTTGATCAATTTTTTTTTGCTCCGTATCGAAAGACCGCTGCTGTTTTCCGCGTACCGCTGTGCAGTGCCCGCGCGAAGATGCGCCTTGGAACGCGCGGAAACCCAAGGCTGCGCGTTTCGTAAACAGGATTCCGCGAATCAAGCGTGCGTAGTCGGTCACCTATTACTCAGCTGCAAAGATATTGCGCGCGTGAGCAATTGCGCACTCTTTCGGGGTTTCGCGCCTGCGTCATCGAGACGGGCTTGTGTGCGAATACCTACTGAAACGAAGCGAAACCGCTTCGCTGAAGGTTAAGACGACGCGGCATTCAGATTGTCGACTGCCACGAGCATCTGTGCGTAATTGCGGCTTCCGGCTTGTGGGCGACGAAGGACGCTTGCTTTATTATTTCTTTTCTCTTTATTCTGTGCGCAAATGTCACCCAAGGCTGCGCTCAGCTGCTCGCGCCTGTTGCAGGCCGTAAGAATCTCCTGGCGTTGTTATTTTTCATGTGGCGCGCATGACATGCAAGAATTCGGAGCTTTCGCATGCTGGCCTTTGCGCGCGCAGAGATAGGTCTTTCGTCTTTAAATGTTTCGCAGGCAATGCAAACGTAACTCTGGGAGTTTGCTTTCGAAGAAAGACATTTCGCTGCGCAATATACTCGTGTGCTTGGTCACCTGTGCTCTCAATACAGACCCAAGTGTTTTCTAGTATAGCTGAGCTCTTTCGGCAGTTTGTAAATATTTCCAACTTCAGTGCCAGCATTGCAGTCATGATCTCTGTAGAAGGTGGCATTCATATCATTGTTAAATTTTGTGCTCCTGTACTTGGTGGTGAAATATAGCAGAATGGAGGAAAAAGCGTAGGGATGGGACAAACAGAGTGTAAAAATGGAGCACCATAAGGCTTTTTAAAAAATTTTTTGACATGAAGGAACAGCCTTTCATGTGCAAAAAGCATAACAACGTGGCCTTCACCTGAGTACCGCTGAAAAGTGGAGATTGAGCTGGTGCCAACTCAGCCAAGGCTAGTGCGCGCTTGTTGTTACACCAGGAAAGCTTGTCATCTGGGCAAAAGTTGTTGTGGACCTTATCATTAAAGCACGAATGGAAAATGGAGCCCAGACAGCTACCATGCTTTGATTAGGATAATTTCTTGCTGTCTTCCCGTTAGAGAAACCTTGATTATTTTACACATGAAAATAGAATTTTCACGTGTAAATAGCATAATTTTGCAATCAGAATGTAAAAAAAAAACATGTTTTTAAATAAAACTGATTTTTTGTCCTACATCTGCCCTCAAGGTATTAATAAACATTAATTGAAAGTTTTAGCTTAGACGCACAAATATTACTACTGGTATGTTATAACCACATCAAGGCTAGGCAGTAGCTGTCAGTGCTAATTTCATCTTATCAAGCTCTCTTTGACAGGAATAATACATAGCTGCTACAAAGATGGTCAGCTATGCCCTGCCCATCTCCTGGTCTGAATCTTCTATCACTGGTGGCAATCTCAATGTAGTTACTTTTGTCTACCTTCACTTTGAGCAGTGACGCAGTGAATAAAATGTCACTGTATTTCAGTTAACACAGCTGCCCGAGATGGTGCCACTAACAATGCTGCAAGCTTCAGTTTTGTGGGGATGCAGTTGATTGTGATAAACAATGAGAAGTTTAAATTCCAGGCAATTAAATGAAAGCACCAATTTTGGGGGGCTCACTACATCTACAATGAAGTTTGAAGGTGGTATTCAAGTAAGACTTGGTTAATTCAAATTTCTTGGCTTCCCACCAAACCAAGGTGACAGAAAAAAAATTGAGACAACATTCATAAGGCACAAGTAGCCGAAATGTGCTAGTGTTAGTTGTTCAAGCTGCATTGTGTGTTGATGAGCACCAGTGTGAAGTGGTACCGCTTGGCCGAACTCATGTTCGTGGCTATAATATATTGGTTGGGCATTGCAAACATGCGTTGACCACTTGCCCGAATTTGTGTTCGTGGGTATAACATATTGGATGTGCATTTCAAACGTGCATTGACCTCTTGCCCGAAGCGGTGTTTGTGGCTATATTGGACACGTATTGTGCAGCGACAGGATAATAACTAGGTGCTGACTCACACACTATATAAAGTCATTTTGTGTGTGCTGTTTTTAGTGCATTTTACTTAACTGTGGATTATTCAGATTCTGGGATCCCTAGGAGTTTCAATAAATGCAAGTTGGCTGTACCTCTTACTGCATTGCTAATATTAAGAAGTAGAGTTTAAAGGCATGTATGTGAACAGCTTACTCGTGGTTTTACAGCATTGAAGGTTCGTGGCACATTTTTTGCAGTACCAGCTCTGGTGCTAGACTTGTGGAGAGTACTTATAGTGTTTTATTTTAAATGTAAATTAACATGTAAAGTCAGAAAGTAGGTTTAAACAGCAATAAGGTGTCTAATACAGCAAAAAGCACTGCTGCAGCCTGTAGCAAAGAAGGCAGAACACTTCCCATGCTTCTGCCAGAAGACAGTCCAAGGACAGCGAGCCTTTTGCTATTCTCACAATAGCCAGCTTATTTATTGCTCATCATGTTGCAGGTGCACAATTAGCAAAATGCTCTAAAGGCAGCTTCCCTGCAAAGCTGCTTTATATCCAGACCATCTCATCTACCCATTTGTGCATCTGTTTCAAGAATAAGTCGGGGAACTGCATCTGACCCCTATTTCTTATTGATCAGAGCAAGGGAGAGTAGTGACCTCCTGGAATAGATGGCCTGAGTTTATAGGGGTGCGACTCTCAAATGGGAACACTTCTTCCTGCCTTTTCATTGTGGTAAAACGGCAAGGGGAACTACAGTGGCATCTAATTTTTGATTAGGTCTGAGAAATAAAAAATAAAAATATGCACAAGGTTGAGAGGTACATTCTAGCTATGCAACATTCCAGTGCCTCTGTGGTCATAATTTCCATCATGCCTCATAAGGCCACCATTATGCTGTACTTTGCCACAAGTATCTCATTTGCTGGGAAGTTTTTTATAACTAGTAAACTTGAAGTGTGGAGGGAAAGCAGGGGCGACAGGATGGACAAGCGTTAAGTAGTTTTTTATTTCAGTGTTTCCAAAGCATCATATTTCAGAATCATGGCAGCTTTCTGTTAAAATGTTGTCTCTTTTGCGGATCTTATCATTGCTATACCAGGTACCCATGCTCATAAGCCTTTCAAAAATAAAGGAAGAGGTGGCTTGTGATACAAGGCTCTGCTTACAACCGCACAGTTGGCAGATGCATCCTCAATATTCAGCATGACTCTAGAAAGCAAAAATTATTTCTTTCGTTTTTTCATTCTCACTACTTGTGGAGTATGTGCGCAAGCATATACGTAGGACGTTCAAAGAAAAAAAAAAGAGAAGTTGGGTCAAAAAAAAAAAAAAATGTGCGCTTTCTCACCTACTTTACAATAAAAGTACAGTTTTGACAGGAAGGACCACAACAGACCTTTCATAAAATGATAGTAGCGGGATCAACTGGTAGTGGTAGTTGGCCACATTTTGATGGAGGTGAAATTCAAAAGCGCATCAAAAGCCAGCATCAAGCCTGATGCAAATGGTTGTTTAGTCGTTGGAAGTTGTGTAAGTTGTTCGCATAACTCGGTATGGTGGTACTTTGCAGCACTCTTGTTGGTGGCAGTGGTTATCGGTAGTCGCTTAAAATGATTGTGTACAGGCACTAATTCGAGGAGTTTTTAAGAAATAAACTGCTTAAATTTTGTTGCAGCATAACTATGCACAGTAAGCAGAGGAATCTATGTTCACTCAGTGTTTGTAAGTGCAAAGTAAGCACTGCAGCTTTTAGTTTTGGGCTTTGAATACTTCAGCAACCACTTTTTTCTCTATGATCCACTGTTTATGGTACTCACCCGCGTATCGGCTCAGTGACTATGGCATTTTTCTATTGAGCACAGGGTTATGGGATTCCCAGCCTTGCAGCCACATTCTCATTGGGGATGCAATGAAAAAACATGCGGGCCAAACTTTGGGTGCACATTAAAGGCCACTAGCTGGTAAAAACTAATTTGGAATCCTCCACTGCAGCATATTTCATAGCCAGTGGGTTAATTGGGATGTTTAGTGTATTCATTCAGCAACTATTAAAAGACAACTGCAATTTGGACCACATAAGAAAGCCTAGCTTCAGATAGCGTAGTTATATAGAAACCTGTGTACAAACTGTTAAATTGGAAATACAAGTGGACACATCATAAAAAGCTCGCAAAAGTAGGAGTTTGAATATCACAATGGAAAGAGAGAGAGAGAGAAAACTCGCTGCCATCATCACTCTCTAAAGATTACACAGAACTAAAACACTGATAATCAGCACAGGTTTCTTAACATGACCTCTGAGATTAGGCAGAGCCAGTGGTAAGTTAAATATCTTGGCAACGATGTGCTGGAACTCGCATTGCATTTGCTAACCACCTGCTTGTATTGTCTGTGTGGGTGATATTTAAAGCCTGTGAATAAAAATTTTAGGCAACTAACAATTGTGAAGCCTTGCCACCATTGCTTCAATAGTATGTACTACTCATTTGTAATCAAGTTAGCTAAAGTGAAGCTTCGTTGCTGTTGGCCTTTAAGCTGGTGGCAGAAGAGCAACACTTGTTTGCATGGCTTGCTAATTCTGTAACTTTTGTTTTCTTTGTGGCAGTCAGGCACTGTTGGCATATCGTACCGATAACAGCGGTGCCGGCAAATCTGATAGGCGTTGCTTCAAGCCTCTTGGAAGTGGCTGGCCATCCCATAGGCCATATGCTTCCTGTTTGCCTTGCACTTGAAAAAGCGAGCATACTCTCGATACCAGTAGCAGATAGGGTTCGAAGCTTTCCCTGGGCAAGACAGTTGCTCTACTGCTGTTGCAGCTATGACAGTGCCTCACATCAAGGCTGCTTTTCTCATGCAGATCCAGTTGGAGAAATTGAATACCTGCACAGATGAAATCAACCGGCTAGAAGTCGAATTAGATGTAAGTAACACTGCTTAGTTCTGTGACTAGGGCTGAGCATTTTTTCTACCTTGGCTAGTTTTGTGTGCTACATCCCGTGGTATTATCATCTGACAGCTATACTCTGTTCAGGACTGAGGTACATCATATCATAACACTTTCATGGCGTATTTTGCCTTTATAAAGTGAAAAGCCAAACTTGGTTGTAAAGCTTCATTTATCTTTCTCCACTTATTGCTTAATTTTAACCTGTGGCAAGCAGCCCCACTATATAAGATGCCTTTGCCGCAACAAAGGTTTTCGTCATGGGGAATGCATTTCCTGCCAGGTATCAGTTGTGTACCACTGACTGAAGTAATTGATCACATGCTGGGGTATGTGACTGGAACTGTGCAAGTTTTTATGCTGTTGTTATGCCATATCTGCGGAATTGCTTTCTGCTTTTGTGTCACCTTATCAAGGATATCCTTGTTAAAGAATAGCTACTTAGAGAGGTGATAAAGTGGCAGTAGGCAGCTATTGTGACTGTGCCATGTGACTGCTCTCTGTCCAGGTTTGTATTCCTTCTGGGGCTTTTTGTTTGCCAATGTCATTGGTTGATGATGTTGCTTTCTTATAATCTCTTCAGTGCTGTTGGGTGAATGTTGTTTTCCATTTCTACTTTTCTTGTCTTTTGTTTTGTTTCAGGGCGTAAAAGAGACAATTTTTTTTCATAGATAGCAAACCTTGTGTTAGTGGTAAAAGCTGTGGACAAACAAAGAATGACACGACACATCCTCTCTTCACTAGGCTTGTCTTCTGCTAGCACAACTTTTAATCTTAGCTGTAGCCAACTAAATCTATCAGTCAATTTTATTTTCACGTATATCGGAGAAACATTTAACACATTTTTATACAGGTGAAATTCAGAACTCGTGGAGTTGTGAGAGGGGGGGCTCATACAAATAATACAATAACAATAAAAGGTCAATAAGAAGTAGGGAACATTGTTATTATAGCAGTAAACTGGCAAAAAGTTTCATTATTCCAACTGCAATTCCTGAATTGCAAGAATATAGAATAATTAAATACTGTTCACTAAGGTTGCCTTTATATTTGTGGCAAGGAAAAGCTACTCTACCAGTTTGGTTTTAATGGAATTCATAACCTTTTTGTTTGTTATGTTCTGATGGAATGAATTCCCAGTTTAGAAGCGATATAAAGGAAGAAAAATGCTCTGTAGTTAGTTTGAAAAGCTGTGGGCTTTAAGTTGAACTGATGATGGGCAATATGATGCTGTGGTCTTATGGCTGTTATAGCACATGATGTTGTGAAGCTTTACGTTAGGTTGATACGTGAATGTTCAGCGATTTGCCTTACTGGTACTGTAGAATGTTTAGTAAAGAAAAGGTGAAACGGATAGAGTCACACTAATCTAGAAACAGGATAATACGTAGGGCAGCGTTTTGGGCAATCTGCAGAGAAAGTAATGTGGAAGGTTAAGGTTAAGTGCACGCAGCAATGGCTTAATTTATGTGACAATGGATGAAGTAGTAATAAAGGGCTCATAGAGTTTTGAGAGAGAAAATATGTCGCAATTTGTTTAGTATCACATGTCTTTATCTACCTTTTCACACAATTTCTCCACCTGTCGGTTCCATGATAGCTTGCTGTTTAACGTTACACCAGGAAACTTAGTCATATCATAAGAAGCCCACAAACAAAGACACCAAGGACCGCATAGGGGAAATTAAATGTACTTATTAATTGAATAAAGAAAAGATAAATTAATGTAAATGAAACTGGATCAAAAAACAACTGGCTGCAGGTGGGGCACGAACTCTCATCTTTTCATTACGCGTGTGATGCTCTTATCACCTGAACTACCGCGGTGCCGTTTTCCCATCCACTTTCTGGAGTTTATCTACTTATCTGAGTTTATCTACGTTTCTCTACTAGAATTAAACCTGTGAGTGTTAGGCAGCGCCGCACCTCGTGGTTTTGATGGCAGATGTGAAATATCCTTTTTTGTCGCAGGCGTCACATGCACGTGATCTTTTTCGGTGAAGGCACACAGATGAAGGTTAATAAACCCACACATGCTACCCGAAGGCATCAATGCTGCTGGATTTGAGACCCCGCTATGTAATAAACGAGAAGAAAGGAAACTGAGCGCCCGATTTTTATGAGTCATATCATAAGAAGCAAACAAACAAAGACACCAAAGACTGCATAGGGGAAATTACATGTACTTATTGATTGAATTAAAGACATTATAAATTAATAAAAATGGAAGTAGAAGAAAAAACAACTGGCCACAGGTGAGGCATGAACCCATGGCTTCGCATCATGCGTGGATTTATTAACCAGTTTCCCTCACCCAAAAAGATCATGTACACATGATGCTTGCGACAAGAAAGGATGTTCCGCATCTGCTGTCAAGGCTGTGAGGTGTGGCGCTGGCTAACACTCCCAGATTTAGTTCCAGTAGATAAACATCAGTACTCCAGAAAGTGGATGGGAAAACGGCACCATGGTAGCTCAGCTGGTAAGAGCATTGCACGTATAATGTGAATACATGTGTTTGTGCTCCACCTGCAGTCAGTTGTTCTTTCATCCACTTTCATTTTTGTTAATTTATAATTTCTTTAATTGAATTAATAAGTACATGTAATTTCGCCTATGCAGTTCTTGGTGTCTCTGTTCGTTGGCTTCTTATGATATGACTTACAAAAATCGGGCCCTAAGTTTCTTTTCTTCTTGTTCACCAGGAAGCCTGGTTACATGTTTACAGTGTGACAATTCATTGTTCAATCGTGAGGTGCATCTGAAATTAAGATGGATGTCTTTCACATAAAAGTGCACGTAAATACTTTTGCAGTCGTTAGAGACTAATTTGTTTTCTGAAAGCCACAAATAAATAGCTCAGTCGTTCAGTCTTTCTTCTTACAGCTGTTATTCAGGCCATTGCACACAAAAGAATAATGGTGGGATGCCTTAGTTAAGGAATTTGGTGCTGAACAGGCTTTTTGATAGACTCATTATCTGGATTGTTCGAGCTAGTTATTCACTTTCTGTATGTAATTTCAAGCGTAATTTTATATAAAATGTTAAGCCTAGTGCCCTTTTCAGGCCTTTGGAGACTTATAGAGGACTCTGCTTTTCTCTTTGAGTGGTGGCAGGGAAGTCCTAAATATAGTCCATTATATACGATTATAAATGCAAACATTATGCTTATTTAGACTGATAAGATTGTTCTCTTAGAAGTCTTATCAGCATTTGTCTTGTGCCAAGAAAGCGTCCTTAGTCGCATAGAAAATTACCGATGAAAATAGCACAGTTAAATTTTTAGTGAACGGAGAAGAGGTATCACCTTGTGTACAAATTTCTCAGTGCTACTGGAAACCTTCCACCACATTGAGAATCTTGAAGGCCACACTGTCTCAACCTTAAAGGGCCCCCTCATCAGGTCTGGCCATCTTGAGCTGACAAGCGCAGAGCATACATTTGAGCAATAATGATCGTGTCTGCAAAGTATTACATCGCTACGCGCTGTGGAAAGATCTGAAATTTCAAACAGAATGCCGTTTTTCCTTCTCCTTGCGGCCGCCGCACTCCAAGCCGGAGGATGACGTACTCGTGTGCCTGCGCCTGCGTACTGGTGTCCACAGTGTAACGTCGTTCGTGGTGACACGTGACATCGAGACTTATTTAAGACAGCATCAGTTATCTGTGCGACCTGTTGCTTGAATTGACAAATTGAAGTTTAGAGAAATAATAAAACACACAAACGGAATGTCTGCGTGTTTTTGTTTTACTTTACACTGAAGCAAGAGAGATGTACTTCCGCTTCGTCTGCTTGTTCCCACGGTCGTGCGGTCACATGCGCAGGTACTGAAACTGTGTAATTTTCTACTGTGTTCCAGCATGTGATCGTGCTCTGCAATCTGTTTGTTCTGCCCCAATATTCGTGTAGCACTAAATTATACCACTAGTCATGTTTCCTTACACACAGCGTGCAAAATCGTGCGCTGCGCGAACAAGACAATAGCTCGTGCGCGATGCCATCAGCAGAAGCACGTAGCGCCGAAAAAAAAGGGGGAGAAGAAAAAAAAATGAAGGCGGGGCCTTTGACGTATGCGTCACGCAATCCTTGAAGTCCAGTATAGGAGAGCGCAGGGAAGGAATTTCGCTTGCGGAGGCTAGACGGGGCGAGTGGAGAGAGTGTTTTGCTTGGCAGTGGAGCCCGCTTGCTGAAATCATGGGTTCGCGGCACTGAAATATTTCTATCTCGGCTATTAATGATCTGACTTGAAAAATTTTTGCAGCAGAATGCTTCCTAGAGGACACATAACAACTTGCAGCATATAACCAAAACTTGCTATGGGGTCTGGTGAAGTGCCCTTTAACAAATTAAAGGGTTGTCAAAGAGATTGAAACAGGCTTGAAAACCATGCCCGAAGAGTGTTATTAAGGTGCAGCATAGGTGGCACCATATTCAAATTTAATTTGATGTTTTTTATTGTCAGTGGTTGACTACTATATTAACAAATCATAACCAGGACAACATGTCAGCTGTAGCTGGTTCCTTATTTCTGATATGGGGTGCCTCATCTCTTGCATTCTTAAGGCATTTTGTGCATTGCTTTCATCCACAGCAGTGCATTTGAAAGATATTTTAGAGAACACTGCTGAAAAAGCTTGACTTAATTTTTGTCACCTTTAACCTTGCTAGCCCATCTCATAGTGTGTCACATATACTCAAATTTGGGACTGCAGGATGCCAACTCTGCCTTTCGAGCAACTCTCAGTGAGTCTAGTCACAAGCTGCGCATTTTGTCAAAGAAGCTTGGAAAGTCCATTGAAGCAGCAAGACCATACTATGAAGCCAAAGAATATGCACAGAAGGTAAGTAGTTTTTCATCAATTAATTTCTAACCAGTACATTTGGAGCTTGTTGAAGGTAAGCTTGAAGATATATTTCTATGAAGTATTGTACTACAGAAACTGATAGCTGTAGCTGCACTTGCACTTCATAGTACATTAGAATTCTTGATAAGATTTCAATAATATATACATTGTCATTGAAACTGCCTGTATTTAAATGTTTAAATGCTAACACTGTTGGACATAAAATATTGAATTTGGGTATGCTGGATCTTACTGCACAGCTTATGGCATCTTATGGCATATGACTCTGACGTTTAACGCGTCTTTTGTGTGCCAAGATGAAAAAGCAGTTTTGTATGAAACAAAAGGACGAGGTGTTTGCAATATTCCACACATTTCGGCACCATGAAGTGCTCAGGAAACTAATGTCTTCTTAAAATCACATTGCTGGGCTCGATTATCTAAGGCCTGCGATGAATCTTTTTGCTATGACATGGTTACCTTGTCTTCTCTTTCTTGGCTCATTGCTGGGGAAAGGATGAAAGGAGCAGGACTGCCCTGTGCAGCTTCCCGATGCTATCAAGGGACATGCCGTAATGGATTGAACATTGAACAGAAACAAACAGAAGGTCATTGCTACTTTGGCTAACAGTTCTTTTGGAGTGGCTTGTCTACCATATAATTTTTTCCATTGAATAGCTGGTAATGGTTCATTACATGGTATTTGCGTATTTGGGTTCATTACATGGTCTGTGTATGCAATTAGTAGGACTGCCTTTGAAAATAGGCACATTATGCTGCCTGTGAAAATGCACAGGATGGAAGAATATTAGGTTGCAGGCATGTGCTGGCATTAAAATTGTATCCCTAATTTTTTTTTCCCTTTCATTTGCTCATAACTGCTAACAAAATTTTACAAAGACGTGCTGAAAAGCAGTACAGCATTCACAGTTTTTGTAGTGGGCCGGAACATTGTGACTTTAGTTTTATGATTGTAGAACCTGTGGTGTGGTAGCTTAGTGACTATAGTGCTGCACTACTAAGCACGAGGTCACGAGATCAAATCCCGGCTGCTGTGGCAGCATTTCGATCGGGGCTAAAATGCAAAAATGCCTGTGTCCCGTGCATTATCGGCATGTTAAAGATCCTTCGTTTGGTGGTCAAAATTAATTCAAAGTCGCCTAATACGGCATGCCTCATAATTGAATTGTGGTTTTGGCACGTAAAACCCCAGAATTCGATTCAATTCAGTGTTTGTAGAGGATTATTAGGCAGTAATGGAGAGGTGGTGCAGAGATTCACTGTGTAGCACTCTGTAACACATGTGTAGCACATGTGCTAGACCTAGGGGTTCTTTGTTTTTCAAACTCTGACTTCAACAGGCCATGTTTTGTAGCATATCAATCTTCTTGTCACTTTTCATCGCACTTGATGTGTCGAGCTGTGGCTGCACCTCCATCCTGAAAATATGGAAGTCGGGGTGCAAACATTTCTGGTGCGTGCAGGCACAGCTGGAGTGCCAGCGGGCGGCTGTGCAGTACCAGCGGGCATCGGAAGTGCACCAGGCAGCCAAGGAAACAATTTCGCTGGCGGAACAGCGCTTTCTTAGCAATCAGACACAGTGGGAGTTTGACAATGCCTGGCAGGAGATGCTCAACCATGCTACCATGAAGGTATGTGTGCAGCATGCACTGACTCGCATGTCCGTGAAAACGTTTCTCTGAGGAAGTACAGATGCTATGTGAGGAAGTAAATTAGACTGAGTATCCAGTTGCAGAAACTGACAACTCAATTTTCTAATGAACAGTGTGATGTCCAACAATAGGGTCATGGGCTTACTGTTATCTTGTACTTGCTTAAATTTGCAGTTTGTCACAGGAAGCCATTAAAAGCAAAGAAAATGCGGGATAGTCTTGGTGTTAAGTGGAGTGGGGTAATTAATAGCTTGCCCGTTTGTGCTGACTAAGCCTGACTGTAATAGCTCTGTGTTCTATAAGCTATGAGGTGGCTGCCTCTCTCTCTGGATATTATTTATGTACATATTGGGTACCTTATTCATTCTTGAATGTTATTAAGCACCACTCCAGAACATTGTGAGTCTCTTATTTTGTTAGCCTCTTTGACCTATTCCATTTTTGAGTCCCGCCCTAGCAGACAGCCAGAGCAAACTTATTTGGACGTTGCACAAGACATCAAGTAAAGGATAGGGCCATAGCTCATTTTGTCCTTTTCTATATTATTATTTTGTAGCACTCATGCTGATCCTTAATGGTTCATTAGTTTATTGTTCATGCTCTCATGTATGTGCGTGACCAAAGGTATATGGGCCACAGGCTTATAGAAAAAGCTGAATTTTTTTTGTAATTCAGATGCACAAACTGAGATTGACTAGTGCACTGGAATGCTCACAATGCCAAGTTTGGATTGGAGTCCTGAATTTCAAGTTACATTCATAGGTGGACAAGACGATCGGCTTTATTGCGGAATTCCTGGTCCATGTACTTTTGCTCAGGGGAGTAACTGTTGCTTGCAATGCACCAGCACATGACTTTGGGTATTGGTTGATGCAGCTTATACAGGTTATAGTGACTGATGGCATTTATGGAGCTGGTGTCCTAACTTTTGTCTGCTAGGTGATGGAAGCAGAAGCGATGAGGCTTGATAGTGAAAGGGAGCACCGCAGACGGGCAGCTTCGTTCACTGAAGCAGAACATAAGGTCCACTCACTCGAGCGAAGATTGAAGAAAGACATAGCCAAGTCTAGGTGAGTTGGCACTATGTCCTGTGCAATTTTGCATGTACAGTAACTGAGGCTGTACCATCTCATTGCCATTTCTAATGGCCTGTGCTGAAATCGCTAAAGTATATCGCAACATGTCAGTGCAGGCAAGCAAGCTATTTGGTATGTTGATTCGGATGGGATTACAGTTACAGTGGAAAATGCAAAATACTAGGTGAAGAAGACATTAGTTGATGTTCGGCACTTGTGTCTTTGCATTTGGAGTGTTGCCATGCAAAAGAACAGTAGAGTTCTTGGTGCTTGATATTATTTGTTTTTTAAAGTGGGATTGTCACGACAGACCTCTTCATTTTGCTTTTGACTAGCTTGGTTCACAAATCACGAGACCATGGTAGTGTGTTGATGATGGTTGTGAAGTGTTTCTGTGGCAGTTTCTTTTTTTAACAGAATAGTATTTTAAAGGGCTGGGTTCGCATAGATACCTTATGTCAGTGACCCTGTGCTAGGGTGGCTAGAGCTGTAAAGAGCACAGCACATTTCCCTTGTCCAGACTTGTCTCCTTGCGCACTCCCTCTGCTAGGTCGAGATGGGGCATTGTGGTTGAGGGTGCCGGGGACTGGTCAGCAGTCGAGGTAAGCAAGAGACAGACAGACAGAAACTTTATTTACATCATTAAAATAATGGGGCCGTAGACAAAAAACCTTTCACAGGCTTGATGAAAGTCTATGCCCCCTAGAAAACTTGGCTTATATGAGCATAGGTAATAAATACAAAGCAGCCATTTATACAGCGACAACAAAACATTTATACAGCAATACAAAGAAAAGCATATTACGACTTGCTCTCTAGGGTTGATTTACATGTGAAAGCAAACAAAAATCACTCTTCTGCAGGGCAAAGTCATTGCATGAATTTGATGGAGAGGGTAGTCAATAAGAAATCATTTGTCGACTATAATTCGTACGTGTTTCTAGTATAAACCAATCACCAGCGGCTTGGGAATCGTATGTGTGCGTTTTATGTTTCAAGTTACATAGCTTAACAAGAAAGGCATTTTGCTTAATGCTAAATTTACATCTTTTAAGTTGTTACAATTCTGTTATGGGCATTATGTTATTTGTGCTTCAAAAATAAGTTTGAAGGGGGAATCGAACACGGTACTGGCAATGTTGCGTACAGCCCGTTTTTTGGATTGTGTATAGTTTTTTAGCGTTGGAAAAAGAAGTCGTGCCCCATACCAGAAAACAGTAGTTAATGACAGAGTAAAACACCGAGTATAATATCACAGTTTTTTGATACACTGCGGAAATAAATTTCTGAATTTCGAAAGGATCCCTACCGTTCTTGAAATTTTTACTGCGACAGAATCAATATGATGATTCCACTGCAGGTGTTCCTCAAAGAGAACACCTAAGCTCTTTACACGAGGTACAGTTTCTATAATGTGAGATCCTATTTGAAAAACAGTAACATGAAATTCAATAACCTTGTTCCGAGGTCTAGACAATGCAGCTTTTGTTTTATTAGTATTGATAGGGAGCAAATTACATCCTCTGCATATATAACGAAAGTAAGTTTATCGTTAATTTGAACAATGTCATTAATATATAGTATATAAGTTAAATAGTAGTGGGCCTAATATGCTACCCTGAGGAACACCTGCAGGAATAGCTTTATTGTCCGAGTATTGATCATTGATGACTACCTGTTGATGACGGGATGCTAAACAGGATCTTATGAGGTTAAGGAACACACCCTGGAAACCATATACACAAAGTTTGGCAAGTAATGTATAGTGGTTAATCCCTTCGAATGCTTTAGAAAAGTCCACATATATGCCCAATGCTAATTCCTTTTGATCAAAACAATTTAGAATAAGTTATTTTTTAGTTAAAAGCACCATTTCGGTGGAATGGGATTTTTGAAAACCATGCTGGCTGAGCATTATCAAGTGATGTTTTGCACAAAAATTTGATATTTGTACATGTATTATTTTTTCTAGACACTTTGAAAATATTGGAAGTATAGATATTGGGCGGTAATTTGCTAAATTATTTCTATCTCCACCTTTATAAATTACCGTCACTCTAGCATTTTGCATGTTCTTGGGAAAAATACCATCTTTGAAACAGCAATTAAATATATGAGCTAAGATAGGGCTGAGAATATAAATAGCACGCTTTAAAGTGAGAATCAGAAAATCACATATTGGGACGCATTCTACTATTTGTGTAAAAATAGCAACGAAGAGAATGATAAAACCAGAGTCATTCACACTTTACGATTCCATGTGTTTTTGGAAAGCTCCCTGTGTTAGTGTACTTAATTATTAAGGATACCATCCCCCCCTACCCCTCCCAAAAAAAGAACGCTGAGCAATGATGCTTTTGCCTGCCTGCAATTCGTTGTACAAATCGTCTAGGAAGTGTCCCCTTCCATGCACCGGCATGCAGCAAGCAATTTGCAAATTGGGAGTGGGCTATCCTAAGGGTTCACAGAGCACACATAACTAGAAGCAGCATGGTCGGTTGGAACTCCAGATGTGTCAACACCAGTCTGCTCAGAGGGTTGAATAAAAAAATTTGTGGACACCTAAGCACGTAATAGTTGTGAATGCGAAAGCATTAATGTCCAGTTAAACGCCACTGAGCTGTCGTTGGAGTTATGAACTCCTCGCGGGCAAGCAAGTGCGTTGAAACGCTTGACGCGTGTTGATCTGGTCTTACCGAGGCGCAGCTAGAACGCAGGCGGGAGAGTGCACGGGCAAGGAACACATGGATAACACGGGCTTCCGAGAGTGATGTTTTCAAGACATAGGCTTCCGAGAGTGTCTCGGCGATGTCTTCTCCCCTCGCGCAATGCCTGGCACACTACTGCAGCAGCAGGTGTAACCTTTTGGCAATTGTGCTCTGTTGAGGCGTGCTCATGACATGGCGTCGCAGCCAATGGGAATTCGTCGAGGCATGCTCATGACATGGCATCGCAACCAATGGGAATTTACTTGCAGTTACAACACACGCTGGCTTTTTTGCTCAATCGGCCATTTGATGCTTTCACATCAATAAGTCAAAACTGACATTGATGTATCATTTTCAGCTATATCGGAACAGCATGAAAAATGGGGTGGCAGTGGTAAACTTGTACTTTTAGCAGACGTAGGTAAAGAAAGGCAGTGGAGATATTTGAATGCTGTTACATCATGTTGCTTTGCACTGCACTATGACTGCATGATTTGTGCGTGCATGTAGGATTTGTACATTGGAAGGCACTAGAGGCTAACATTAAATGAGGCTTAAGTGACAGGTCAGAGCTCCAGAATGTCCAAAGTGTCACTTTCATAAAGAGAAAACTCTTTTGTTACTGAGAGAATTACATAAACAGGAAAAGTTTACCTGTATCATTCTGAAAATGGAACCAGGTCCTGATGTCCCATGTCTTCAGTTGTAGTTTTCTCAATGACTAAATCATCTCTTGAAACAGAAAAAAATGGCGAAAAATTTTGAGGACTACAATCATTCTAGCTAGACCTAAATTTCCCTTGAGTGTCATACCATCCATGCTTTTTACATTACAATCTCTTATGTAGTAGCTTATCTTGTTAAGTAGGCTGTATCATATTATTTTTAAGTGAGAAGTAATATACTCTCACACTAAATTACTGAATACGACAGCACAAGGGCATGTTTCCCTCTCCATGTTTGCCAGTGTATGCGGCACCTTACTATTCATTCGCAGGCTTAAGTTTTGGGGTGAGCATTGTTATCACACAGCTGTTCCATGATCACCTGTTGCAGTTTCAAGTAACTGTGAGCATAAGAGCTGTTCTGTTTTGTTTTTCCCTGTTTGCATTTCATTACAGCATTTCAGTGCACATTCTTCTTGCATTGGGAACATTAAGCATGCAGAAATCTCTTTTCTCTGGTTTTGGATGCACACTTATGCTGTGTTCACATTATGTGTGGAAGTTGTGACGTTGTTTTGCTCAATTTCTGGTTTTCAGGTTATACTTTGAAAAGAAGGCTGCCTTCCAGCAAAAACTCCAGGTACAGATATGCTATAGGTTCTCTACGTACAAATCGCAAAGCATCTTATGGCATCTTCTGATGGTCGTTCTTGAGAGCTCTAAAGCGGTCCCAAAAGATCGATCTTGTTCATATGGTTGAAAAGAGGCGCTCTGGCTCCAGATCAGAGCTCTGTGTTTCAGTCCACATTGCTGTTGAAGCAGTGGAGAATCTAGTCTGGTTACCGGTCACGTGACCTTACCCGTTTTTGTGGTTTTCACTGCTTGCGTTGGTGCAGGTTGGCGACATTGGTACTACCTGCCTTAACTTTGTTTGCTTTAATCGCAACTTTGTCTTTTTTCGCCTGCAGTGGCAACATCTGCTGCATTACCAGAAGTTCCCCTCAGCTTTTGCTTCCTTCCCTCTCGCTGCTCTGAAAGGTAGCCAGCTGTTCAGGTGGCACAATGTGTCTCCGTCTTGTGCCCAGAGTGCCTCAGGAGTTAGTCTGCTTGGATTCTTACCCCGTATGCCGAAATGCAACTTAAGTCGAAGCCCATGCTTGAGTTGATTTAGATGACGCCTGGCGTTAACGTGCCCAAAGACGCTCACTGCGTTTCCTTCGGCGCGTTCCCGATAAGCGTCACTCAGATCAAGTCAAGCATGGGCTTCAACTTAAGTTGCATTTCTGAATACTGGGGTTAGAATCAGCAAAACCATCCGAAGATGCCGTTAAAGTGAAGCACGGCACTTGCATTGTCTGTACTAGCTCTTTTGTTTCTAATTTGATGTGTAAATGTCTCTTCACTTCAGTTAGAGTACGTACTTGAATGTATAACAGTTAAAACCTGAAAAGGAACCTATCTAAGTTTGCAGTTCATTTTAATATCCAGCTTAATGTGGCATGAAAGTAGGATCAAAGCTTCTGTTTCACACCCTTTGTCAACCAACACAGCTTGCAAAATATGGATATGTGTTTGATACTACTCATCTGCTTTGAACATACCAGGAACTCAACTCAGCTGATGTGAATTGGATTAATAGCCACATGCATCTAATTTCCTTTCTGCATATGATCAAAAAGTTCAGTTAGTGTTGATTAGGACCTTGAGATCTGTCCAAGGTGCACTAAAAGGTGCACCTTGGCACCTTACTACGCTCTAAACGCACAATTTAGAGCCTGATATGACACAGTTCAAGCAGCCTTTGTGGACCTAGTTCTGTTCTTTCCAGTGACATATCATATTGCACTCTGTAGTTTAGTTAATTCTATTAGGATAGAATTTGAGCCATGGTGTTACAGCTGAGGCACCCCCATTCTAAGAGGGGGCATGAATTGCAAAAACGTTTTGTGTACAATGCTTTAGTTGCACAATAAGATACCCCAGCTAACAAAATTAGTTGTGCATTATCCACTACACGATTCTTCTAAACCACTGCAGCTTCAGGTCACATAAATTTATAATTAAATATATTTTTTTTCTAACTCAAAGCACACTGATGACTGTATCATATGACTGCTATTTCTTGGACTGACTTGACAGGAAATCAAGAGCCAGGTGGAAGTGTTGCGCAAAGCGGTAATACAGTCCAAGCAGGCATACACAGACGCCCTGCACAGCCTGGAACAGATTTCTACAGAGATCCATGAGCGGCGCAAAGCGCACTTGTCAACTCGAGAGCCAGGTGTCGGTGCTGAGTACAAGCCGCCATCAGTGCCAGGTGGAGATGCCAAGCCTGGGGACCCAGGTTTGTTATTCTATGAGCCTATGACTATTGCAGAAATTCAGGTGGCTGCATTATATTGAAGTGAAACACAAAACCTGAACATAAATTGTCATGTATTTCGACCTTTACTTCACCCATCAGATTTACCCGTCTGGATATAATATTTATTTCTTCTTTTTTTTTTCTTTTTATGCGCAAGTGTACATTCCCCCATCTGTGAAATCAACAAGATTTTTTTTTTTACATGATACTCCAGACCTTTTTGGTCCAAGCAGGAAGGGCAAATTCAAAGAAGGAATACAATGCATTGTACAAACAACAATGTACACATATGTTAAGATGCATGCATGTAGATATAAAACACTTCCAAATACCATATTTACTTGCATAATGATCGCACCCCTGAATTTTGTCGTCAAAATTTATTCAATGTTTTTTCTTTCTCATGTAATGATCGCACCCCAAACATGCCGGAGCGATTTATGTTGTGTGCCAAGTCTAGCTAATGATGATCACGCTTACCATCTGTCAAATGCTGTCAAATGCTACGTGAACGACCAAGCGGTCTGCACGCACCAAATGTTCTTAAGCAGATGCCCCATTTCATTCCTTTCATCACTTCCATGACAAAAAAAAGCTACAACCAAACTTGCCTTGACTTTATTATTTGTAGGCTTTATGATGGTTGTGGTCAACAACAACAACAAGAAAGGCGCCTTTCGATTCTTCTCGTCTGCACTCGTGGGCACACAACAAATCGCGAGTGGCAATGATAGTAGCCACGTTTACACTGATACGTTGGAAGTGTACCTTATTCATACGCTGACGCTTGTAAAACAGCTAAGATATTCACCCAGCCTTATGGGAAATATGCCGTATTAGGATAGTAGTGAAGACAAATGGCCACAGTTTCCGCAGCATACCCGCCATGTGTTTCTATGTCACTGGCAGCTAAGCACGCCCATCTCTGTTTCTGTCCCCTCAAAGTGGTCATGGCTACGTTATTCTGTAAAGCAGTGATTTGGGCTTCTTGATAAGACATCATGAGGCTTATAGCGCATGAAAAAGACAAGGACAAAAGGGAGACGTGACGCACACACAGGCGCTAACTTGCAACAATCTTTATTTCGAGCAAGGGACCCATACATATATGCAACTTTTTCGCGTACATCATACATGCGCTGTTTGCAAAAATTCCTTGCACACCATTGCGCAGGTACGATAACTCTTTGCGGGAAAGGGCAATCGATGGTTTTGACACACAGTTTTACCCAAGCCTATCAATCATTTCTGCTTCTATAATTTTGCAAGTTATCCTACCTCGGGCTCTTCCCACAATGGAGCAGTCTCTGTATGCTGGAGCACACGTTGAGTGGTCACCATCATCCACCCTGGCAACAGCGCACTTGCAATGCCTGCAGTGAGCGTCAAGGAACCTACCCCGCTTTTCTGCTACATTATACCGGTGTTCCTTTAAACACTCGTTGAGGCACCTTCCGCTTTGCCCCACGTAGTTCTTCCCACACCTTAAAGGAAGGTTGTAAATAACTGCTTCCACACATTGAACAAACAGTTCCTGGTGTTTCTTTTTGCACGTGCGCTTGTCAGAGAGGCCTGGCCTGGTTAGTCTGCACAGACATTGCAATTTTGTGGACGCTTAAAACACAACCCTAACATTCGCACGTTGACCTAATTTCTTTAAACGGTGCGATAGGCCGTGGATATATGGGATGACAGCAACGCTCCTCTTATCGACACAAGGCAGGCTGGCAGAATTCTTTGATAGCTTCGACTTGAGCAGACCCTCAGCAACACTAATAAGTACATGTGTAGGGTAACCTGCCAATTGATGATGGAGGATCTGATCTGAGCTTTCGGTCATCAGCTCCGGGCATAACTTACATAATGCGTTTGAAACAAAATTTTCACTTTACGAACTGGGAGTACCTGCTAGCTAGAAAGCCACATAGACTTTCACAAAATAGTTACTTGATGGAACTCTGGTACTAGTGTGTACTGGAGCTGTGCAAGCGGGACAGTGGGTGCTGCCCATCATGGCAGTGATGGGTAGTGCATGGATTTGCCTAAACTTTGTTGTTTTGGCTTTGAACAACTTCGTGACTTAGTAAACTTGTAATTTTCGACAAAGTAATGTGTAATAAATAATTAAATTACCATTTTAAATTGTCCGATGGCAGGATTTAAACAGAAGACCTTTAGCACTGAAGCCCGATAATGAAACCATTATACCACGGACGGATGCATTGACAAGTGGCACAGAATGTCTCTACGAATTTCTCATGGGCAAGCCATTGCATTGAGACACTTGGTGCATTTCGGTTTGGCCACCTCAACAGGCTGAACTGCTGTAATTGGGAGTGATTGTGCATGTTTGCATAGTTTCCTGCCTTTAGAAAAGTGCTCTGAAATTTAGGATATGAAGGCAGATAAAGCATAATAAACAAACCCACAGAAACATCCGAGTCCACAAGCACAAAGGTCAAACAAGTCCACGTGCCGCCCTTCATTCCCATGGTGGCTGTACAATTGCAGAGCCCGAGTTCCCTCTCGTAATTATGGTGGGAAACTATTAAAAGCAAAATAAACTCTTGGAAAGCAGTGAACAGCTGATTTGTGTTTCATGCACAGAAAAGGAAAATTGTGCACACGTATTTTAGCCTACGTGACATGCAGGCCGTCTGTGACAAAAATGTAATGAGGCAAGCAAAAAAACTTACTTATGTTGATTTGGCTGAATACGGTATTAAGACCTACTGGCAGGTGCTCTGCTGATATGTTTCTCATTCAAGATAATGTGAACCTACAGTGATTTTCAGATCTTCTTTTCTTGTAGAGTGACATAGCTCACATACAGCAACAAGTAATTATAATCATATCCACGTTCATAGCGGCTAGCAGCATATCGGGATATGAAGTTGCATCCGCACCGATGCACACATGATGTAGTTTGTGCAGCACTCACAAGTGGATAAAGGAGGTTTGCGCAGGTTGTGAAGGATAATGCGCAGTTTGTGTGGTTCCACGCTGTCGCACATTCCGACTTTTTTTTTTTATAGTGAGACCATATTGGCTCCGCAAGACCGTCCATGTAAAAAGGGAAAAAATTCGGGGCTTCTAACTTTTACCGTCACACCGCTCCTTAGACTGTAAACAAGTGGTGCGTGTGTTTTGACACCAACTGTGAACACATAGCCACTTTCAAACGAGGTATCCAGCAATGGCAGATGCTCAGGACAGATGACGGATGTGACATCACATGCAATAAGTATAATTTGACGCATTTAGCACCAATCTTTGCAGAAGTGATCTCCCAAGAATACCATCTAATGACCATTGGTGCAGCAAACTACCATATCAAACAATTTTCCATCAATGATTACTTCAAGCAGTCCAGCTGCACGTAAAATAAACATGACATGCTTATATCACACAGTCTTGCTATTCTTTTTCTTGTTTCTTTTCGGATCATTCGGAAATTCACTTAATTTGAAGATTTTTCCTGGTCCGGCTGACTTCAAATTAATGAGGTTTCACTGTAGTCAAAAACCATTTGGCTATATGCAACACCTGCAGTGTTTGTCTGTTTTAAAACAGACACATTGTTTCCCTGTGCCCATCTTGTCTCATGCGCAGCTGAGTTCCACTCCCGAGTACTGGAAGCCTCCATGAACCTGCTTCGGCAAACGACCTCACGTCTGCTGGATATTCCTGGCGGTGATGGGTCGTTCTCCAAGGCAGAGTCCGAGTCCTATGGTTCCCTCGGCTCCTCGCCGTCCAATGGCAGCACCCTCTCGCTTCCCACCGATCTGTCCAAAACTACCATGTGCGAAGTCCTGTCTGGGCTTAGCCTGCAGGAATCGCCATCATTGGCTGACGATGAGCAGCAGAGCCCCGTGTTACGAGGAAGCTTGATGTCGTCTGCTCATTCTCACATCGGGCCGGTGCCACCTGCAATCCGTGCTTCGGCGCCACCCAGGATTTGCAGTCCGGATGACTTCGAAGAGGTGGACCTCAACACGGACTAGAAGGCGCTGTTTTCTTACCTTGCAAGCTGAAGAGGGCAATTGTAACGAGTGGCTGCCAGGCCTTCACGCAGGTCAGGTGAGCTGGTGCATACCATTATTGCAGTGGTCAGCCTTACTTTGCAGAAGGTGTAAATGTGCCAGGGGTTAAAAAATTTGTGTGCTACATACAGTGAAATACCGGCCAAGTGCCTGTCTGAAATTTATAGACATTCACCAAAAGAAAAGTGACATGGGTGGTGGTTCTGTCAAGTATCTGAAATGCATACTAATTGATAGATCAGAGATCCGAGTTGAACATGCAGGTCATTAATATTATGCAAGACAGTAATTGTACATATGGTTCACACTCGCGAAAAATATAATGTTAAAACACTTCAAGCCGTGGTCAGAATTTAAAAAATTTCCTGTAACCTGCCAGATCTCCTCTTCTTTGTAGAAAACATGAATTACATTGTCCAAGTCAGTATAACATGCTTAGGCTTCGTACCCATTGAAGAGAATTGCAATTGCTGCACAGATACAAAAGAGCAGTGAGTCAATGGCACCAGTGTAACCATTGGTGAAGCAAACAGCATTGCCTGTAGGAGAAGACATTCACTGACTGGGTGGGCAGCGTACAAAATATGGAGAATATTCACGGGATTTAATTGAGAAACACCAGTGACTCTGTGACAGCTTTGTATGACTGTGACCTTGAGGTGACTTGAGGTGGAAATGGTGACTGGGCACTTGCTATGTCAGAAAACAAAGTTGAGAATCATTTATAAAGGGGTGCAGGTACTTATTCAAGCTTGGGAACTTTCACAAAGTTTTATGGTAGGTTTCGTTCACACATTTCGTGTCTTAGCCATTGAGGAAATGCTGACAAACATTTTCGTAGTTGTGGAAACTCTACCACGTGTGAAATGATGACACTTTATAAGTGTGAAAGTTGGGAAACATTAATACGGTTATAATATACTTTAACTGGGTGCTAAAGCTGGTCTGAAAACACGAGCTGGCGTCATCATTGTCATGACGTCATGATGTAGAGCAAAATTTGCTGACGTTGTATTGCAATAAAGCTAGTCACGACGACGTTGTTCACAAAAAAAAAAATAGTAATGAACATGAGGGCTGCTCGTGTTTCTTCTGGCTGCACTCTAGTATGGCAGCTACAGCAATGGCAGTAACGGAGGGTGCTCATGTGTCATGACGTCACGACTCATCTACTTCCAAGGTGTTGAAACCGTAACTTGTTAATAAAAAAAAGTATTGTAATAAGCTTTTGAGGTCGCTCTGATGCTTGCCAATATTATGTCTATAATTTAGAGAGCCTTTGGACTATCATCAATCGCATAAAAAAAAAGCAAGGCGGAAATTTTACGTCAGTACGCCTTTAAAAGACTGCATCAGATGTGCCACTCTACTCAAGTATTGCCACAAGCACACATTTTCTGTTCTGCTCACATTAGTTCCCGTTTTCCCCTCGCTTGGTAGTTTCATGCTACTGCAGTCAACCTCCATAAATTCGACTCTGCTTAATTTGACTGTTTTGGTTAATTCAATCTCGACTGAAGGTCCTAGCTGGCGCCCATGCATTCCTATGGGCCATAATTTCGTTATTTCTATCCTAAAATTAGCCTTGGCCAGATAATTCGAACTTGTGCAGTCAGCACGCATGCACCTAACCCTTCTGGTGACTCCAATAGCGACCCCTTCACTGGTAGTGTCTGTCTCGGTTGAGCTTAGGGGACATTGAACGCGTTGAACATAATTCATCTCCCCTTGAAACCGTCCTAATTTTCGGCCTGCCTAGGGAGATTCTCCAGCAATAACCTCAGCTCAATATGTGTAATTATGGTATTTACCCAACTATAATGCGAGATTTTCAAAGTTTTTTCAAGAAAATCGGGCCGAAAAATTGCTGGCGCGGTGAAATCGGATATGAAACGGAAACCGCCTTTGCGGCTTTTGTATCCTTCACTGCATAACATTAGTGTAATGTGGCTAAAGCTGACTTTAATAAATTGTGCGGCGAAGCTAAGTTTAGAAAACTGCACGTCATTGTGCTACACATATAACACACTTGCCCATTTTTGCTGCTAAAATATCAGGGACGCATTTGATTTCTACTTTGTTTAGGAGCTTTAATGTCATTTCTACCTTAATTGCACTTCAGACACATAAAATATGGTTGTGCATTTGATTAGGCGGTGTATTAGAATCTGGCAAATACTGCCAAATAATTCAGTCGTGTGTATTGGAGTTTTTTTCTGCATCTTGCTTAATTGAGCCTGCCGGATAATTCAATCAGTTTTGTAGGTCTCGTCAGGGTTGAAGTAACGGTAGGAGACTAAATTACTATGAATTTGTGCTAATGTGTTTTGATTCTGTGTACTCTTTCACGCAACAGTCATACTGGTACAGTGACACTTTCATCGGTAATGAATGATCACGTGATCAATTTACTAGGAAAAGCTTGCAGTATTACAGTTTCATGGTGGTTTGCAGTATTTGCAACCTTTCAGTGTATGAGTTTCATATCAAAAATACAAAATAGAACATTGTAACAAGTTCTATCCAATGTTTTTGTTGCTCTAAAGGGCATTTATGCAGCTGGAATGGTATCACGTGTGAACCATCACCCCGACAGAGTTGATGCTTGTTCTTCCCACCATCTGCAAGCTGGTTGAAGCAACCTTGAAAAAAACTTGCATAGACACTAGTGCCATGTTACCGTCTGGCCTGTTTTTACAAGCTGTATGATGCTAGTTTGGTTTGCATTTTATAATGGAATTTGTCAGAGCAGAAAGGGGAGCCTGAGTTCTTATGGGCTTGACATGGCAACCAATCCCATTTGTTCGTTTCTTAAACATGAACTATTATCAACTGACCCATCTTCATGTTGCTGCTTATTAACAGGCATCGACCTCATTCTTTCTTTTGCAGGCTGATCACATGTCCAGTTACCGCTTCATACAGGGCTTCCTTCAGAAAGTGAGGTACCATATACCTACTTCACTGTTTAGCTCATTCAGCAACGTTTTACTCTAGGTTTTAAGAATGCATTGCACAACCAGTGATCTTACATGGCAGCGGAATCTCGTCTGAATACTGACGCATTGCCAGTTAGTTTAGGGTTCACATTTTATTTTAGCTCCTTGTGGTCTAGTATTCATCATGTATAGTAGTAGTGTGCTCATAGTTCAAGTTGCTTGTTCAGTTGTAGTAAGGACATTTCTTTGGTGCCATCAGTTATAAGGTGTTTTTTTTTCTTCTTTCTTTTTCCTGCTTCATGTGTATGTATGTTTTGAACTGATCATTCGGCAAAGACTATGGTCAGGAACTCTAATTGGTTTTTTTGCCTGTAACATGCACTTGCCGTCTTTATGTAGCTGCTGTTTACAGTTTTAGTTTCTTGTTGTTCAGATGACATTGGACATTGTTATTGTTGTGACAGCATTGGTAAGAAGAAAAAAACTGTTGCAAACTTGAACTTTTGCTTGTGTGCTGAGGCATTCAAGAAGCAACTGTATTGCCATTCTCATTTTGATATAAGAATCCAAACTTAAAGCAAAGGGCAAGGAATGTAGGGCAGTTCTTGAACTGCTCATTTGAACACTGAACCAAGATTTCAAACTGACGTGAGCTCAGAACACCTACCATAGTGTAAAACATAATTCACTATAGTGGGCAAGGTGTGTGTGTCTACAACAGAAGCTATGTGTCTTCAGAAAATTGTTCTTGGTAGAATGTAGCAAATACACGCTCAAGACATTGGTAGATAGTTTACATTTGCATTTTCAAGGTATCTTGCAAAAGCAGCGGCAAATGACACTATTACCTAACTTGCATTATCCTTTGACCAGTCCTTTCTCCTGTTTAACCAGCAGGTTCATTTTTTACTTCGCTTGCATTCGACAGCTTTTCAATACTTCAAGGGGAGCAATGTTGTTAATATGTGAAAATGAACTTTTGTTCTCAATTCATCATCCATCTTCTGCACTGTCTTACTTTTATTCCCTGCAGACCATGCAGAATAAGAATAAACTACTGGCCCCCTTTTGGTTAACTTCATGAAATGCTGTTCTACCTCTTCTCTAGTGGCATGCTGCCACCTCTTTCTAGTCTAGATGTCCGTGTGAAAAACTTGAGTTCACGTGCATCACTTTGCCATATCTGCGCAGCGCACATTAAGAGTTCTTTTTGTTTCAACATCTGGAAAGCGTGGCCCTACACATGCATTGTCATTTGCAGAGCTGAACATTTCAGATGCAATAAATATAAGTGAATTGTTAGAATTTTGAACTTATTTTAATGCTTGCAATCAATAAATCACTTATATTGATGTCATTCTTTTACATGTTATTCAGGGCTTTTAGAATACTTCATTGTCAGTGGTAAATAATTTTTTCTGTTCTCTTTCTTGTTCTTTTTTTAATGTCATTGTTTCTTGAGTGCTCTAGCAGATGTCTGAGGCCTGTCTTTTCAAAATTTCGTTATACATTTTTTCATGTGGAGCCATCGTGTTTAAAGAAGTGTTTGCATCTGCTTAAAGAAGCATGCATTCACATATATGTGACCTGATATAATGTTACATTACTTTGATGGAGTTGTAAAACCTATGTTTGAAAACTTGTTTGTGCTGTTGAATTTGCTTAGCATCGTCTTCAGCGATTACAACTGATTTATTCATGCTTTCTTCCAAGGCCCTTTAGGTGCGTAGCAGATTGTAAACATCACAAAACTGAATGCTTTTAATTGGTGTTAAAATAATGTTTACTGTCTACTTCATACTTATTTGCGTAGTGTGGAGTGCCCTCGATGTTTACGTTTTATAATTTACCTGTTGCATCCTGCAGTGCAATTGCAACTTATAATAAACGTTTTTGCTATATTTAGAGAGACCCTTAATTTAATCTGCCAGTTAAGATAGATGCTCAGTAGATGGTTGATTCTTTATATATTCTTTAGAAAGCTCACAACTTCTCATAAAGGTGCACTGAGACGCTTTTCAAACATGACAAGAAAACGCTACCAATCAGTAAACATTGCTGCCATGAACGTGTGAGCGTATATTATTCCACCACGTCGCAGCAGGTAGCCTACAATCTTGCGTGATAGATTGCTTGCCTTCTGCTGAGGTTTTCGAGGCATCCAATTTTTTTTTATTACCTCAATCGTGTCATTACAGCCAATGCAACTGCCCATAGATTACAGCTGTTGGGCCATTGTTCAAAACCATGAAAGAACTCGCGAGCGAAAGGCCATGCATACACGTCTGCCCTGTCCCACCTTCCCTGTTACCAATCCTTTGCCATTCTCTAGCACCTTTGTCAGATGCCAACCGCACCATGAAAAGAAGGGACGATAGTCAAGGCACTGCTGTTAGGGCTGCCCTACTCGGAGGAATCGATGAGTTGACGGGGAATGGGGAAGATAAACATTCCATTAATTAAATCTCTGCTCATATTAAGTCCTTTTCAAAGGTTCCTTCAGGAATATATTTGTTGAAAGACATCGCATTCATTCCAGCATGTTGTTCAGGTTTCAAGAAAAGTGTTTCAGTGCCCCTTTAACATACAAGCTAACAGTGCCACTGGCACTTGTACTGTTTAACAAAGATGTGGTGCTTTGTTTGGACTGACCTTTAATGTCAGTCAGTTGTGAAACACTGAAATATTGGCAAGGTTGTTGTTGAAGTAAGCTTGTCTTTGGGTTTACACCCACTTGCATACCCCAGAACATGTTGCACTGGGCACAGTTGCAACCATTGAGAAATGTTGCCTAAAAGGCAGAAATGGTTGTGCTGCTTTTACTTTTGGTTTTTGACCTTGTCATGCTGGCAAAATTGACATGTAATCCTCTGCAGCTTTGGCATCCGAAAGGCTACAATAAGGCTGTTTCGACAGTGCCTCATCTGTCTAGGCATGTTAAGGTAGCATTATTAATGTGTCATCTTGTTCTGTAATGACAGTGTAAAGGCATCACACAATCTGTGTGCCAGACAAACAATGTAGAACAGTGCTCCTTTTTTTTTCCACCTCGACGAACTGAAAATTTTGACACGGCAGTGGCTTCGCAGGCGGCAAGCTCTACTTTTCAATGTGAGGTTGTGTTTTTATTTTTGCCATGATGGCCTCATGCCAAAATGTAGAAAAGTTTTTGACCATAATTTTGTTGCTTATCAAAGAATGCTGGCTCGTCAAAGTCAGCCCCAGCTTCTTTCATCGAGGCATGCCTCGTAGCTCACAGTGCAGTTTCTGGATGTAAATTCATCATTTGAACTGAGAGAACTTGTTCAGTCATCCAAGAATGTTCAAAGAATGTTCAAAGAATGAAAAAGCCATTTGGACTTGAAGCTGCTAATGTGCAAAATTAGCTTACACCGAGGACAGGTTGCCTTGCAGAAGGTTGTCTAGCACTTAAGGGATTGTTATGTTGTGTGCTGTTTGCATGTGCTTATTTGATGTTGATAGAAGCTGAAATGTTTTCAGCAATATTTCACACAGTTTCCGTGAAAGTTTGGTGAATGTTGTCTTATTTTGGCCAACCACCAAATACCTGTTCACTGTTGTGTTGTCCATGGCATTGTGTGAAAATCTTTAAATAGTGATTTTTGTTGCTGAACTCCGGCACATTTTATTTTTAACTTGCATCTTTCAATTAAGGCTCATGCACTGCAATGTACTATTACGGTACATTTATATAATGACATTACGTGTGCACTTACATATGTAGGCAGGAAAGGTTGAATTGCTTCCTCCTTTTCTTTCTTGGCTAGTGACTTGTAAAATTTGCATTTAATTGTCATTTAAAGAATGACCAATGTAGCAATTATTGATCTGTTGTCCAAATTTGCACTCTGTCCCTGTGTGTATGTATTTAATATCAAAGTGCTTGAGAGTTTATTTTTAAAGCTCGTTAACTTCAGAACCTGTGAAACAGCTTAAACTGTTGATGTTGAAAGATTCCAGCATTGTACATGAAATTTTACCTGCCATATTGTTTTAGCAGGTGTGTCATTCCGATGGTGTCAGGACACAAAAATGTGTGTGTATTGCAACTTGGGTGCAGCCACAGTGAGTCCCACCTGGCCAAATTCTTAATGCTGTGCCCCTGCACTGGGATATAGTGCCAGTATAGCCCTTGGACATAAAACTGCATCACATTATAGATTTATTTTTCCAAAGCATTTGTGACTGGCCTGCCATTCTAAGTTGGTTTTAATGGAGAAATGGCTAAACAGGTTGTAGAATAGGCCGAGATAGAACGAAGGTGACAGTAGTATCTGAAAAGCTTTTTTTTACCCCTTTCTGCCCTATTTCCGTCGCCATGGTCTGATAGGAAGAGACAGCTGGTTTTTACCACCACAGTTCTCTACCTTACGTACCCGGTTTCTCTATTGGACTTGTACTGCAAGCAGTTTGGAGATACTAAGGCTTGCAAGAAGGCAATGATTGCATGTGTAGGTTGGAGTTGCATGCTCACTCTCCAGACATGTAATTTCTTTCCAGTTTCCAAACTAGTTTTCCGATTATGCCAGTGTGCATCTTTATGCAGTGAGAACAAAATGTGCATCTTGACTCACCTTGACATTTAGCCTCAACAACTGTGTGAGCACAAGTTTTCATATAAGAAGTCATTGGGCGGCTGTGTTGCATGAAAAAAAAAAAAAACTTGATTTTATGCAATATCTCATGGAAAGATCTGAGAACTAGATGGAACTTGTTGAGGTTTGGCTTGTGCTAGATAGAAAAATGACGTTTACAGCCATCCTCTTGCTTCTGTAATTAAAGTCTCGTATGATCGTTGGAGCTTGCATGTCCTATTGTCTTCACACTTGGGTCAGTTGTCACTCTTGCATTCATATGGGCACTTTCCTCATGGGTGTGTTAGAACTGTGGAACTTCGGCAGGCATGTGCAGAGCAAGTGCAGAATGTGTTGAAGATTTGTCAATTAGTTTATGAATGGCCCAGCTTACAGCCATGTCGGGAAGACTCTTCCATTCCACTACTGTCTTTATCCGGTATAGGTATGAAGATTTTTCCAAAGGAAACTATATCCACCCACTGAATGCAGGTGAACTGTATTTCTAAGCATGCAGTATGAAATTTATCCTGATAGAAAAGCAAAAGAAGGCCTCTATATATGGATTTTGCATCTATTTTTCAAATTGTACACTTTCTCTCTCTATCTTGAATATCATTGTTGTGACTGTATCCACTGTTAAACAAGTACAAAGAGTACCTTTTGCCTGATGTTAAAAATCACATGCAGATGTTTCTTGCACTGAATATTGTGCTCACCATAGCGGACAAGACAAAACAACAATGTCCGAAATCATCGAGACGTGTTTTTACGTTGCCAAATATTTTGTCTTAGTGTTTATAAACTAATATTCGTTACGCTTTTAGACAGCTTGCACTATCTGCATGACAGGTGTGCTGTGAATTGTTTTGTGCTTCACTGCACCTGAAGTATGGGTAAATAATGGATTCGTGTAGAACTTAATTCATTGAGGGTGCCAGTGACAGGCACATTAAATACAGAATGAATTTTTGTGAATAAGGATGTGAATTGTTGTCTCGTTGCCGTGTTGTAACTTTTACACTGTAAGCTGGAAACGGCTGACTGTGTATTGTGATGACAGGAGCAGCAAACGAGGTATCTTGTATCGCAATTGAGGAGTGTACATGCTGCTTTACAGGAACTATTCAAGTAGTTCGAATTACGCACTCTATTACCTGTTCCTTTGCTCATGTTTTTGTGATAGTGCAACATGTCTGGACTCATCCATGTCCTAATGGCTGTAGTTGTATAATGTATGCATGCTCGTTTTACTAGGCATATGGTCGTGGGCTCCAAATACAATAGTGGGAGCAATAACCTATATTCCTATACAGTATCATTAGCTTTAGTTACCTTAAAAACGTGTGAGGGATACTTGTAGTGCGCAATAATGAATGATGCAGTAATGGCATTGTGCACTGACGAAACGCACAATTCACCAATCCTGCACTGAATAGTAGGGGACCCTGCTCTTCAGAAAGTCTTGCGAGACTTCCCTGCCGTCCTCTTGAAGGGTGCAAACACATGGTCTTCTTGACTAATAAAATCGTGCCTTTGAACTTCCTGCCTTCTGTGTGGTAACCCTTGGCTTCAGAAGAATAAGCCATTGCAGAAAACATTACAACACAATAATGAGCAGGAATGCTCACCGCCTTGCACTTCATTATTTGCTGCACTAGTTTGTTGCTCTACATATTGTAAGCCAGCACAACTAGCAAGCAGACTTACGAACATTTTCTTATTTTTTTATGTAACTAAATGATGTGAGTGTGCATTGCACTAGTTCTGCTTTACCCTTCCTCACCAACTCCATTCAGGAGATTAAACGCTGTGGGTGGCATCAGCCACCTAGGAGTGAGAGCAAGAAAGGTGGCCGCTGTCAATCCTCTTGTGTGCGAAACTGGCTTATGAAAGGAAACAGGTTTAGTTACGGACAATCCTCCTCATTTTTTCTGAAAAGCAGCATGCTTGCATTTATTGGTTGGCATTATCTTTTGTTGCAGAGTTGTGACCCTTCACAGAGTCACTGCAGTGCTCACTTCAGTGCTCCCAAGCACATTCGATTCTCTTGCTAAAGAATACTGCTGGTAAATGATTAGAATGCGCATCACTGGCTGCAGTGTTCTGCTTCTGAGCAAAATGTCATCTGTTCTATTCCCAGTGACGGACGTTGCGTTCCAATGGGGTGGAATGCAAAATTGGATGTGTGCCTAGATTTAGGTGCCTTTATGGTGTATTTGGAAGCAACTCGTCATCACTCAGCAGCCTCTAGTGTAAATGCTTACCAGAAAGTAAAACCCAGGGAGATACAGATAAGCGTATGCAGTTCAACCTCGTTATAACGAAGTCGCAGCGCACACAAAATACCTTCATTATATCCGATATTCGTTGTAAGCACACATGCAGATATTGGCGAAAAAAAGCGACCAGTAAGCGTACACTAAGGGGACCATATTTCAGCGTGCGCTGAATGGATCGAGCTTCAGAGCGGGTGGTGACGATTGGCGCCTGCCCTGTCGGCTTCGAGCTCTGCCCAGTCGGTGTGTGCTGAAATTGGCAGTCCACTACAGAAGACCCACCTTTCCCCTGACCCCGGTCTACGCGAAAGAAACGCAAGCGCGGTTCTTCCGACGGGCCAGCAAAGGGTCTCCTGATTTTGATGACCCATATCTGGATCTTTCCGGGCAGGTACGAGGCACGTGAACAATAAATTACACGCGTTGTTCACCGCCGCAAATACGCAACCATGCGATTGGTGTTATCATGCGGCATCACGTTGGATTGATAACTGCGGTCCAAACAAGCCAAGCCGCCGGTGAAAATACACGCCGCTGAGGGATTTTTCGAAAACGGAAGGGACCGCACGTGAATGCGCACTTCGCTATTATGGCCGTCAGTCTAGCCTGGGCGTCTTATCCAACGCTTGATTTCGGATAAGGTTTACGAGTGCGGACATGCAGGGTCCTGAATGCAGGCTGCGCGTGTTCAAAAAAATATATATATATATATTTTGCACTCACCGTTCCACTGTTCTTGCTGGAATTTTGCAGAACGATCGCATTTTGTTGTCGACTTCGTTTAGTATAACACTTGGCACGATTAGTCGCCTATTTTTTTAAGACAAAAATGAGAAACTGTTGTCGCCTATGGGAAAAATGGTGTCTGAAAACCGGGCCCTGACACAGGCTTGTGTCGCCGCCAGCCGGCAGCAGCAGGAAGGAGCTGCTGCCGCGTAAGCAACCGATTTCAGGGTGCTGTTTGCTCTGCGAAGCAGCTCCATCCTGCTGTTGTCGCAGTGCGCTTAGCCAGTGGACTCGTCGCGGCACCCTACGGCGGCCTTGGTATCTATATATGCTACGTAGCAGACCGCAGCTACATGCAACTGTATTGCGTATGCGCCGCGTTTGCGTTGTTCGCGACATGGCTTGAGTTAGGGCTCACGCCCATATATGCTCCAGTCTGACCGCGCTATGTGGTGCGGACCGGATTCGTCCTTCAACAGCTTGACCAACAGTTACTAGCCATACCCAACTTGCACATCTTTAACTGCTATCAATCGCCCTGTCAAATTAGAGGGACCTGACGGGTACGACATTGTGTAGGGGTTGAAGGACGGACTTCGAGATGAAAACAAACTTGGGAGGTTTTATTTTACATTATATACAGAGAGGTGAGAGACATGTAACAGTCGTACAGTCATTACGGGCCAGCAGCAACTCGGACGCTGCGGCCCGCGGCAAGAAGTTCGAGAGAGGTCAAACAGGGAATCAGGGAATGCTCTGGTCTCTGGAATGCTTCTTTTAAACCCTTCGAGGACTGGAAGTCGCGTCATGTTTGGCCAATGGGAGAGTCCGCTCAGATGACGCCATTTTCAGCCAATGGTTGGCGCCCGTATCGCGTTGTCACACCCGGCGGCTCTCTGCGGTCTTGCCTCGCAGACTTGTAATGCGCTTCTTCAAAGGAGGAGAAGTGGGGGCGCTCATGCTCCATTGTCCGAAGGCCCACCCGCTCCCGGTGCTACGGCCCCGCAGCGGTAGCAAATGTCTTCTTCAAAGGCGAAGGGGGACGATTGGGCTCCATTGTCCGAGGGCCCCTTCTAATCCCGGCGGCGTACGAACTTGTTGCAAGTGTCCTGCCTCAGGAATGTGGCATCCCTGCTTCTGCATTCCTCATTTAGCTGTGCTGCGATTCGAAGTGGTTTGGGGAACTCGAAGTAGGCGCAGGAAACAGCTCCATATCTAACAGCTCGTCCTCGCCCCGGTTGTTCTGAATGGCCGCTGAACTCAATTCGCTGGCCATGAGGAACGCTGAAAGAACCTGCAGGGTATTGGTGTCGAGCCTCGTTTGACGAACTTCGGGATCCTGGGCCCTGGAGAACTTACGTCAAACAAACAAAACAACACAGCGCTGCCCCACGTGTAAGCGCAGGCTCTTCACCCCTGACTCGCCAGGCTATTACTGAGTCAAAATGAACCCTGATCTTTTATTTCCCCAATTTTGACAAAACAGTTCCAACCACCCTTCCAAACAGCTATCCATTTCTCCTCGATTGCCGACAAGACCAGAGTACTATTGTTGTTGCAAAACAACAGGGTCGTTGACGATGCAAACAACAAATGAAAACAGCCGAACATAACTTAAGTGGCCTAACTACACGAACAGCATGTTTCCAATCTATCGCAGTGGCGTACTTATCGCAAGTATTGGTGCCACTGAACAATCTGGTCAACCTCACAAGCACGTAATCACAAGCGCACTAGCATTGTGGTCACTAAACAAAACGCGTACTTGCGTTGTAGGCAAACTTTTCATTTACGCTTACTCACGTTTCTTCCCTGAAAGTCTTACAGGACACGTGACATAAACGAACAATTAAACTTGCGGGACTTACACACTCCGCAGAACCCTTAAAATAATGCGTCTTCTAATAACTCGTTCCACGCATACTTATCAGAGAAGTCAGAATACGGCTGCCCTCAACACACACGAGCAACCCAGTCATAAATCTGCTTCCTTCCGTCCACACAGGACATGCGCTAATGGAACTAAGAACGCCTCTCAGTGCAAATCATGCACTCACTGAAAACTACGCGCTTAACCTTGGAAAATTCAAAAACACTTAAAAAGAAAGAAGGTTAAATAACACACGCGCGTTACGATAGGCCTCTCAACGATAACCTTGACCTTCAGGTTACTCACACACACAAAAAAAAGCCTATCTACTTATTAATGAACATCTCGCGAGACTACCGGTTTACACTAACCTCATCTTTCAAATCACGGAGCTTCTCAAACGAAAACACAAACAAAGCTCAAACCTTACACCTTGAAAGAAATCCTAGTCTCAAATCGCGAAAACTTTCCGATGCTCAAAAATAAAAAACAACACACTTCATTTCTGCGGAAGGGCTCTTGGTCTCCCTTTCCAAACGCTTACGTCTGACTCATACTTTGAGTCGAACCCGAGGTGGTCGCGGTTTCAAAGCTACTCTGGCTGCCGAGGAACTACAAAAGGGCTGACTAACTATCAGCTCCCCCAAGACGTTATGGTCTCCTGCCAATTTGCGTCCTGGCGCCCCGCTTTCAACACGAACTCGATTGACCGCGTCGCTACTCCCCACCTGGTCTCGTCCTGCCACCTTGCGTTTCTTCGAACTGCACGCTGAGCTTTGAAAATAACTGCGGAACGACGAGGAGTTTAACTGCCCCGTGCCCTTTGTCCGCGTCCGTGCAGAACATGCTTCGCGGTCCCCCTTTGACCGGTGGCTCGAACGTTCTGGATGCGTCAACATCGTCCTTGACGACCGCACCTTTTTCCTCGCGCTCTGCCCTTTTGGGCTTCTCGCCATCTCTGGCGGCGCTACATTAGTTACCGTCTTTCGGTCTTTACCGCGCTTCTTTTTACTGCACTTTCTCTTTGCACTCGCTTTCCTGTCGCCTTCTCGTGCCTCGTGCTGGCCGGTACACATTTCGTCGGCCCGCACAGTCTGAGTGATTTACATTTAAATCTACTCTCACTTTGCCTCGACTGGCGGACAGCCCAACCGACTCTGGCACAATGCAGCAGGCTTTACTCGAGTTAGACAACTCGCACTCTTGCGAACTGCCCTCTACTGCATTGCCCAGCTCACGCTGTGCATCGACACACAGTCCGTCGGTATCGATCGCTGTCTCACGCGCACAGTCCGAATGATTAACAACTGAGTCATCCCTATCTAGGCCATCTAGACTGGCGGAGAGCCGCACCGATCCCTGAACAATGCAGTTGTATTCTCTTGAGCCTCACAGCTCGCAATTCTGAGAATTACCCTCAACTGCATCGCTCAGCTCGCACTTCACTTCTGCACGCACATCTGGCTCTTCATGGGTGCTCGCTTCTGTCGGGTCAGAAGTACCCTTTTCTTCGCTAGCAACCTCGCTAACATTACCAGCGACGCACACACGCGGTAACTGTGCCAATTTGTTCGCAGCTGGCCTAGCTGTCTCTACAGTCATCTGTTGGCACAGCACCTCGTCGCTCTCCTTGCGACCTTTAACGGCCTCTGTTGCCACTAAGTCATCGTTAGCAGCTAGCCTTTTCCCTTCACTTATGAATCGGCAGCCAATCTCACAGGCACTACTCTTCTCGCCGGCTTTTGGCGAAAATCTGCTAGACACTTCCTCATTCTTTCGCTCTGTACTTCCTACAGAATTCTCAGACAGCCGTTGTCTCTGTGCCAATAACTGATCACAATGCTGTATCTCTTTGATCAGTGCTGCCTTCTCTCTCTCATACTTTTGCTCACGCTCAAGCTTACGTTCCTGATACTCACGTTCGCGTTCATTCTCACGTTCGTGACGCTCACACCTAAGAGTAAGTTCTTGAAGCTCATGCTTCCGTTCATTCTCGCGTTCTTCACGCTTAGGCTCACTCCTAAGTTCACGACGCTCACGCTCCCGTGGCTCCTGTATCACCTCCCAAGCAAGCTCAATGCTTTTGTCATCATTGCCACTATCGTTAATCGCCTTTATGATAGCTGGCGTTTTCGTCCGTTCGTCCGCCTCAACTCCCAAATCGTCGCACACCAACAACAAGTCTAACCTTGTCAACCTTCTATAAAGCCCCGTTTACATGAATGCGACAGTGGCGCATCGCATTTCCAAGCGCATTTGGGAAAGGCGATGCGACGCCGTTTACATGTAGCGCCTTAACTCTCGCGAGAACGTAGCGCCACATGGTGTCGTAGAAGGGAAGTGCAACCGACTTCCGGTGCAAGTGGTTTCCGGTAGTAGGCCGAGTGCACGTTGGTGGTTTAGTGCCGAGAAATAGACAGTTTTAGTTAAGCGTACGCAACCTATAGCGTACGCTATACCCTATAGTGTAGCGGACGCAAAGCCGCGCACGTCTTTTGCAGCTTTAGTTGGCCAGCGAGGTCTTTGGATCTCAGAGGCCATATGCCGATGTTGCGGCTATTTTCCCACTCTAGCGATAGGTAGCGCTGACATCTAGAATGTTTCGTTAGGCTTCGACTCGTTCGAAATGAGAAGCGATCTCGAAAACACCACAAGGGTATCCATAATACTCTGTCGTCGAAGCGGCCTGAGACTAAGTGAAAGCCGTTTACACAATCATTTGCTGTGAACGAAGGGCATTTTACAAAAGCAACGCCAAATTCAATTCGAAGCGGGCAGCAGGGAACGCCGCCATGTTGATGGCGAATTCCTTCCCATCATTCCTAATGCGACGATCCTGCGTTTACATGCTCCGCGCCCGTAAATCTACCCTCGCCTGGCGCATTAATGCGATGCGCCTTCCTAGCGCATTACTGCTGTTTACATGAATGTGATGCGCTAAAAATGCGATGCGATGCGACACTGTCGCATTCATGTAAACGCGGCTATACCCAAGCAAGCTCAATGCTTTTGTCATCATTGCCACTATCGTTAATCGCCTTTATGATAGCTGGCGTTTTCATCCGTTCGTCCGCCTCAACTCCCAAATCGTCGCACACCAACAACAAGTCTAACCTCGTCAACCTTCTAAGATCCATGGCAGCTGCCCCGACAGGTGGTTAAAACTGTTTTCCTTAATTAATTTGTGCAAACACACAATGCATCAAACTCCCGATTCCCAGAACTATCAAAATGAACACACAACATTTGAGTCTGGCGAATCATAAGGGAAAAAAACCACGCGCTCACTTACGGTTGCAGCACCCTGCCATCCGGTTCATTCGTCCGCTGTTCCCGGTTCCTCCGGACTCCCTGGGTCGAAGGCTCGCTCCTTCTTCGCTACTCCCAGTTTCTTCGGACCTCTTTCGACGAAGGCCCTCTCTTCTTCGCTCTTCCCGGTTCCTTAGGATCTTTCTCGACGAAGGTTTATCCGTAGCGCTGCCACCAGCTGTTGCATTCGGAGGCGATCTCACCGCTGCCAACCAGATGTAGGGGTTGAAGGACGGACTTCGGGATGAAAACCAAACTTGGGAGGTTTTATTTTACATTATATACAGAGAGGTGAGAGACATGTAACAGTCGTACAGTCATTACGGGCCGGCAGCAACTCGGACGCTGCGGCCCGCGGCAAGAAGTTCGAGAGAGGTCAAACAGGGAATCAGGGAATGCTCTGGTCTCTCTGGAATGCTTCTTTTAAACCCTTCGAGGACTGGAAGTCGCGTCATGTTTGGCCAATGGGAGAGTCCGCTCAGATGCCGCCATTTTCAGCCAATGGTTGGCGCCCGTATCGCCTTGTCACACCCGGCGGCTCTCTGCGTGTAATGCGCTTCTTCAAAGGAGGAGAAGTGGGGGCGCTCATGCTCCATTGTCCGAGGGCCCACCTGCTCCCGGTGCTACGGCCCCGCCGTGGTAGCAAATGCCTTCTTCAAAGGCGAAGGGGGACGATTGGGCTCCATTGTCCGAGGGCCCCTTCTAATCCCGGCGGCGTACGAACTTGTTTGCAAGTGTCGTGCCTCAGGAATGTGGCATCCCTGCTTCTGGATTTCTCAATTAGCTGTGCTGCGATTCGAAGTGGTTTGGGGAACTCGAAGTAGGCGCAGGAAACAGCTCCATATCTAACAATTGACAAGCAGTGTGGCCAAGTTTAATTCCTACGCGGGCGGCCGAGCGTGAGCAGACGATAGTCGGCTTCTTAAGAAAGTACGTAATTCTCGAAATTCGAAAGCAGGTTTTCGCTTACTTCAGCCCTGTTCATTAAACTGCATCAATAAATATACACAGTAATAGTAAGAAGCACACTGATCCAAACATCCGCCTTGATGATAGCAGCTGCATATTGTTGCGACGCCGTTTATCGAAGCTCGACCGGCATTACTTTGGGTAGCGTGGCGTTGACGGCGGCCTGCAGGCGTCCGGTAGACCATGGCGACCAGGCAAGGACGAGACGATATCTAGTGCAAAACTTGCACTTTTTATTGGATGGTTGGTGAAGGATAAGAAGATAATGAATGATGATCAAAAGTACATTGCGGGGACCCTTAAATAAGCCCACTAAAATCGTAGGCGGGATCTTTCTCACGTAAACGTCACGTGACATGCACTGAGTTCCCCTCGTTGCTTTTCGGCTGCTCCCACTTTCCTGGGCGATGTTTTTCCGAGCTTGCCTTCGCTGGTGGAAACCCGTGGGTCTGGTCGGGTATGGGCTGCTGAACCATTCTCCCAGCTGACGTTTTCGCGAGCGTGCCTCCGCTGGCGGCAACCCGCGGGTCGGGGATGGACTGCTGATCCATTCTCCCAGGTGACGTTTTCACGAGCGTGCCTCCGCAAGCAGCAGCCCGGGCGCCTGTCTGGTTCGCGGAATGCGTTCTCCCCTAGAGTGGGACAGTTCGCGGGAAGTTCTTCCCTTGGTCGCACACACACAAAGGGGCCTGCCATCACTGCGGGGCGCCTGCCAGGCCGGCAACCACTCGAGACAACCATAGCAAATTAGGAATTCATCCTCCGTTTCGGCTAGGCATGGTCTCTCAACATCCTTTTTGCCCGGGGTGCTACACGCCAACCGTAACAATATGGGAATCTGCTAAATTACGAAATAAAGCAGCCCCAAAAGAGTGAGGTGCAGGCTTCTGTTGAAAAAAGAGCATTGGAGAAAAAGGTGACTTCGCGTTCCGCTTGGGAGCTCCACGCACCGCATACAGCTTCAAAAATATGGATGAGATGTTCACAGCAGCGCAAGCTGTCCGCGGAATATGTTTTTTCACCCAACCCGATAATATGCTCGAGGCATATTTAGGGAAGTGAATAAAGGGAAGGCAGTTCAGGCTAAGTGCGGCCCACTATAGAAGCTTCACTTGCGAATCTGCTTTTTCTGCTTTTCATCCCTTTCCATGCTTCGTCAGTTGTTCGAGCGATGCTACGGCCACATCATTAGGATCGGCCGACCGTAAACGGCGCAGAGTCAAACTAAAGTAATCCTTGCATAACGCCGGCTGCGAAATCGCCCGGATGTGTGTCCCAACTAACGTTAGCCAAGCTGCATGTTCACCGAAAAAAAAAGTATTTTAAAAACACGGTTCAAGGTATAATAATCACAAGGCCTAAGGTGTTCGCTCATCAGTAGTCGCACAACCGAACGCCGTAAGTATTATAGTTACATCTTGCACTGTGTTTTTACAGCGAAGCTGTGTATGGCTAGCCCATTCGTCCGTCCGTCTCTCGGTAGGCTGTATACCGAAAACTCCTCCGGCGCAACCCCACGCGCATGCGCGAAAAAAAAAAGAAAGGAAAATAGGAACGCGATTAGCCAACATCACCTAGATAGCACAAGGCCCGTTTACTCCGATCCATGACGTCACGCTACCTGGCCTAAAATTTCCATTAACAAGGCTGGCGTGATGAAAGCTGTGACGTCAAAATCACTGTTGCTTACTCGGGAGTATCGCCGTTAGACTATGACAGTCGGGCTAGGTAATATGACGTCATGGATTGGAGTGAAAATGCCTTGCGCTATCTAGGTGGTGTCGGACTAGCTGCACCAGAGTGAGGTCTTTGCTCTCCGTTGCAGCCGAGCGCGCGCGCAGCAGTTTCTATCCGGCTCTGAAATGGGTAGGCCACGGGTCATACGTACTCCTTAGGAGCAGGCAGCTTTCGATCAGCAACGCCGCGAGCAGAACCAGTACGCCGTGCCTATGCAGCAGCCTGGGCACAAGAACACGTTTGTGAAGTCGACTGCAAGAAGCAACTGCATACTGAGGATACGGCAGCCTACCAAGCCGTCCTTTAGTTAACCGTCGGGATTAACTCATTGATAAACACCGGGGCCGCACGTTTAAGTGCTGGTTAACCATCTGTACGGAGTTATTGGGCGGTGAATCTTTTTGAATATTTGTTTTCGGTGAAAAATAAATTATGGAATTTTACGTGCCAAAACCACAATCTGATTATGAGGCACGCCGCAGTGGGGGGAGGGCTCCGCAAATTTGGTCCACCTGTGGTTCTTTAGAGGGACTGACAACCGATTTTCAAGGACCTAGTTTTTTTATGGCGCAACGCAAAGTTCGCTCTCGATAGTGCAGCGGTTACTTCCGAAAGCGCGTGGATATTTAGTAAGCAGAAATTTTCGATCTGAGTGGTCTCAAAAAAATTTAAAGATTCCCTCCTTCTGCAAGGCTGAGAAGCGAGAGCGATGTCGACGGTCCGCCTCGCCCATCGTTCTGCTTCCACAGTAGTGAGTGTAACTGTGGTTAACCACCTACGATCTGACCTTTTCAACCACTTTTGAAAATAGAAAGCCGGTGCAATAAGTTCCCGTTGTTGTACAGACATTTCTTATATTTGTATCGGGTTTTCCTCGAAGTCAAGCCGACTTCATGGCTGGCTGGCCCCCGTCGTCGTTGTTTTGTGGATGGACGAGCCAAGCCAACTCACGGAAAAGGAAGGCGAAGGCAGCGCCACTTTTCTGCTCTCTGCAAACGAAGGCTTATCTGCACAGTGTAAGTCAGGAAAAACTTATATTAACAAAAAGTATACTGCATTTCAATAACAATAAAAAGACCAGGAACCGCGTACATTAGTAGAAGGTCACGCGGTGGACCTCTTATGCAGATTAATGTTTTTACCGCAAGGGGCGTCAAAAGTCATTTTTCGCCACTTTTAGTGATGAATTAAAAATATAAATCCAGGTTTAATGAGAAAAGACATGGCTCGTTTTAACCACTACGATAAGGAATCGTTCCATCAACAGGGTTATCTCGATTCGTATTCTGAGCGGTTGTCTGTCCCTAACGTGCACCTACATCTAAGTACAAGGATGTTTTCGCATTTCGCCCCCATCAAAATGCGGCCGCCGTGGCCGGGATTCCATCCCGCGACCTCGTGGTTAGCAGCCCAACACCACAGCCACTAAGCAATGGCAGCGGGCAGGTTTTCGATGAACAGCTTGGCTAACGTTGGGACACGCATTATATTGTGATTTGGGTTGGTGACCCTGCGCGTAAGTCAAGCGCCTATGTTTGACTATTTTATATATTTACAACTCAGCTCACTGCGCCTGTATAGTTAGCACACGCACGCACACGGATTCATTCACAGACCAAGTAAGTTTTGGGGATGCGGACGCCTATGTCGAAATACACTGCATTACGATTACAGATGAATATTTGAAGTTTAGAATGCGAATCGAATATTATACCTTATTTGTATTCGAAAGCAAACTATTCGTTCCGAATATTGGAAACTAACCAAATGTTTCGCAATTAACAGATTGTTAAAGTTGGGTTACTGTTCTCCGTTTGCTGAACAAATTATTAGAAGTGAAAGAACGACAAAAGCTTTCCGAGCAATGCACAAACGAAATTGGTAGTGCAAGCTTTCTTTTCGATTTCGCGGTGGAGGCCTACATGACAACTTGTTCTTGCGTGTAGTGTGTAGTTTCGTGTTTCTTGGAGTCTGTTCACGCAGCAGTTTTATCTTTTACGCTAAAAACAGTGATGCTTTCCCTGCAGCGGGCCCTTTTACATGTGTTTACGTCACCCAAGTATACTTCAGAAGTTTTTTTTTTTATGCGTAAGCATTTCTATGCCTACCCAAGCCCGTCCTTCTTACTGCCTCTCTCTCTTCAACGCCAACTAATCGGCGAGAACACAGCGCACACGAAGCTATCAGCTCTCGGCGCACTGTGTCCCCATCGCAAATCGTTTTCGAGATAAGGTCCGCCGCCGCCGCCGCCGCCGGAGTACGGTTGATAATGGTTTGCATCGAGATAAGTCAGCGTCATGGTCCCGCGTACGTACGAGGCCTACCAAACGTGACACTGTTCAATTACGTCAAGTACTACAGCACCCGTTGGCCAGTGCTTTATTTTCCACGAAGCAGCGGCATCATCCAATTTGAAGATAAGAAACACAAGAACCAAACAAGAGACAGTGAACATACATTGCTTCATTTACAAAATCTCTTTGGTCATTTCAACCCACGTCCGCATCATCTGGGAGTTCTCTATAACGTGAGCGAACAGTGCTACTACTCGCCCCTTCTTCGTCGTCACAGTTAACATTTCGGTGTTGCCGTAAGGTGCTTCTCCGTTTCACGATTCTTTCTCGCCGTTTCTCGCAATTGTACCAAACGCAGCAGCATACGACGATGCAACAGCAGGTGAGTAGTGGCAAATGCCTACGTATCATTCAGATAACTCCCACAGGAGATTCTACGCATACTTTTTTTTATAACGCGATTTTTTTTCGACAATCATTTATTTAACGCTTTTGGAAAGCTAGTCGTACTGCAGCTATTCATTCTTGGAAACGTTGTTTGTAAACAGGCTGTAAAGATGTTGGAAGGCTGTTCGTGCAGTTATTTTAATGACATGTAGTGACTTCATGTCTAAAAGTGATTTTAATTGTCCGTGATAGTCGTGTCTTTTTTTTTTTCGCAGTTCAGTACAAGCGCGGTACCTAATTAGTCAAAATAAATGCCCTGCTGTAAATATAAGCCTCTGCGTTTTCGTGTTCGAAATTCGATTGGATTTCGATACTGACTATTGTTGTGTATAGGGGGCGCTGTCAATTAAATCAGCTATATATAAGCGATTGTCATCGGAATAAAGGTCAGTTCCGTGGTTCCCGGTCAATGTATAGTCTTGTCTTATCATTCGGCGCTTCGCGCCACTACCACTATGTATTCGATTCGTATTCGAAAAAAACTTTATATTCACCCACGTCTAATAGTTATTCGTAATCTGTTTTCAGTTTTTTTTCTCTCGCTGTTAGACTTTCATTCTGGCCTGCCTGCAGATCATTAGCGGAAGCACCAAAAAGAAGTAATATTATACACATAGACTCGTTACAATAGAACATGGATATAGCAAATTACTAAATACTACAATTTGTAAACACAGTTACTAAATAAGGTAAATCAATTTTGTTTGGTCATGCACGCTTCATTCAAGATGGAATTCTTAGTTACGCCAGGATACGCTCGACGGGCAGAAACAACAATAATCATGCGTGAACCCGTAACCATCAAGTTGCATACAATAATTACTAGAGGAAACTGTGGCGATAGAGTCTACGCGAGCTGCAAGCCAACGTTTATAATGCTGGCCGCGCGATCGCAGCGCTAGAGTTCCCCCTAGTAATTACTGAGAGAAACTGTGCGCACAACGTCACAAGTAATGTTGGCAAATGACATCGGCGTATCAGAAGGAGGCTATTCTTCATTATGACGTGTAGCGCTGAATTGTATCTGAGAGCACGACTGTGCTCTTGTCTGCACTTATAACCACTATCGAACAAAACACGCATGGCTTATCAACTTAGAGACTTCTTCGTCATAAGGGAACTCAACAGAACACTCAAAACGAAAGAGACTGAGAAATGTGATGCCGAGAAATGTTTGATGCTGATGCTGTCTTTACCAGTCGAGGAAGCTAAGGACGGATGTCATTTTACAAGTCCCATGTCAAATTTCTCATTGCAGATAATTTGGTAAGCGTGCGTTGTCAATTTTGTGTTATTCAAGAAACTCCATCAAAGCTATTTCTTGTTTCATTATTTGGAAGTGCGATTACCTCACGTACCTTTCTTACGTGCACTGATCGCAGTGAAGAAGAGCGTCGAACTTTAGGCTGCACACAGTGGCGTCGCAACAGGGGGGGCCGGGGGGCCGTGGGCCCCGGGTGCAAGGGGCCTGTGGTGGTGGGGGGGGGGGGGGTGTCATATACGTCTGAAGACACCCCTCTTTCCGCCGGCTAAACTCGGGGGGAGGGGGGGGGGGTGTTGACGGAAGACCTATTTGCCCCGGGTGCCAGAAGACCTCGCTACGCCACTGGCTGCACAACCTTCTGGATCGGCCCATATCTGTAGGCTGCACTATCGCCAGGATCGGCCCAGGCAAACACAAAAATACTCCATAAGGAAGAGGGGCGGTAACTCGCCAAGGAAGACATTATCTTCAAACTGTCGGCCCGGTGGCATATCTGTCATAGGCGTGACGCGGCACTTGAGAAATCAAAATCGCTCCATGTGAATCGGCCTTTATACGTAAGGGCACCGTTCCATTATGTTCGTTTGTTTAGGTCGATCGTACAGCGGTTTATTCTTGTAGGGGAGTGGCAGTCGAGGATGTATTTATATTGTTACCAACATTGTCAGTTCAGTTCAAATCAACCACTGACTTGTGGGGTCCTTTTTTATTTTTCCTTTATATGCTGAAACGCCTATGTAATTTCCTAATTGTCGCAGCAGCTACGTACGAACGACATATAGTAAGAAGAGTTTTTAGCAGAAATCAGCTACAGGATGCGCTTTGCGACTCGCAGCATAGACATATGTATACATGACTGCCTTGGCGCTGTAGTTAACAAGATCGGCTCTCATATTGGCGCACCGCGTCAGTCTCTGGCACGGAGAGGGGCTACGGCACGCAGGCACCCGTGAACGTGCAGAGCAAGTTGACGGGACAGCAGTAGACGGGGTTCGAGCACTGGTAATAGTCCGGCGGACAGATGCCAACAGTGTTCGGCGACGATTTCGTGGCACAGAAAGCGCCTTTGCATTCAGTCGGAATGGTCTTCGCCGCCGTCGGCGTCCGCATCGTCTCGTTGGGTTTCGCCGGAGTGAGCCCAGTTCCCGGCGCGTCAGGATGGTCGTAGCTGCATCGTCCAGAAGCTGGCTGGCACGTAGTCCGTGCGGGGCAGCAGTGTTTCCCATCAGCGCAGCACACGGCGTTCCGGAACGGGCAGCAGCTGTGGTTGGTGGCTTTCGACTTTGGCGTCGTCGTGCAGCACGTGTGGCCTGCGGGACAGACCGCGTCGTCCACTAAACCGCACGGGACGTAGTCGTTTTCTTGTTGCCTGCCAGCGTTTTCGAGCGTCTGCAACAGAAGGGCTTCGACGTCAGCCGCTCGTGCTCTGGACGGCTTGCAGCTGTCCGTCTCGTTGTCGCAGCGGTAGCCGGAGGGACAGCAGTGCTCCTGGTCCTCGCAGCAGACGGCGTTGGGAAGGGGGCAGCAGCTGTACTTGCCGCTCCTCAGCTTGCAGCACGTGTCTCCTAATTAAGGCAGTGAGAGACGGACCCGGTAAACAGTAAATCATTGACCCTAAACGTACGTCCACTGTATCTCTACCCTTTCTAAATATTTCGAATGTAATGGGCATTCAAAATTTTCACGAACGACGTACTTAGAAAATCAAATTACATCCATGCATAAGAGTGTTTTTACGTGTCTAAAATGCACATCCTCAAACCCTCAAAATGGGTATTTTGCATGGATGGTGGAATTACCCATATTGTATGAAACTCTATGGAATTGCCACCATTATATATGGTTGCCAACTCTCGAGTGAAGGATGCCGGGACGGCGGGGGAATAACGACTGACCCTGTCAGTGCCAGGAGCAGCCGTTCTGTACGTGCAAACGTGAAATCTTTTTAAACTCTCATCACGTTGTGATTTACAACAATAAAAGCGCTGTATTCGCCTTGCTACGGATAACGGTACAAATAGAGGTATACTCTGAACGGTTAGGGCCGGCCTAAACCAGAACGAGAACTACGTGATAAACAAAAACGCTAGGAAAATGCAACAAAGCATATAAGAAGATCACGCAACCGAGCTGTCAGGTATTATAAAAACTTGTATTGATTGTTATTCAGTAGAAAGGACAAAATTCGGGATATTTTGCTGTTCCAATTGGGCCAAGTCGGGACTGGGTACGTGTACTCAGAAGTATGTACCGTCCCGCTAAATTCGGGACGCTTGGCAACGTCACATTTTCTTGTGTGTAATTACAATAATAATTACAATATTACGCCCCTCAAGCAGAATAAAATGTAATTTTAAAATATTGCTGCTGACACATAGCAATGTACTTCAGCTATGGCTGACCTCTGCGTTTGGCTTGTAATATACTCTGACAATATTTACTCGACAGACAAACTCAACAGCAAGAACACTGCGACAAAATGCGCATTTTGTCACGTATACGAGCGTATATGACAATTACGATTTTATAACATCGCAAACAATGTTAATAGCGCTCACTAGACGGCGCACGACCACAAGCAAGAGAGAGACAAATGGCACAAGATACAGCCCATCCTTCGCAAGAACTGCTCAATCGGCATTTATTGCCCTACTTTGGAGGGCCCCGATGGAAACGGCGAGTGCTTGCGCGCCTTGCGCGCTTTGCGCGGTCATCTGTGAATTCATCTACGAAATACTTTATGCACTGTGTGCTAGTGAGCAGCATTTATTCAGCATCATATAAAGACATAGAGTGGCAGAAGTGATCCTGCAACACCGACATCAGTGTTTCTGTAATGCCAAATAAAGCACCCTTACACATTTATAAGACGTAACCTGAGAATATATGCTCCTAGTTTACGACATAGTATGAGCCCTCATAAGCATATAAGGTCCTCTATAAGTCCTCTATACATGTCTCCGGCGCAGTATGGCACAATTAACTCGCTCGTATACAACCACTTCGCAATATATATACAATTTCCTTAAAATTTTGAGCAATCTTGTGTTGGCCGCTCGGTGAGCGAATTTTTGTCAGCGGAGTGTCGCTGCAGCGGGGGATAACGCACGCAAGCACGTTCATGCATGTACACCCTCGGGTTACCATGGAGACACCTTCGGCTAACCATGGAGCTGAGTAAGACAGCATGTATTACGCAATGAGAGAGAGAGAGAATAAGCGCTTAATAATCTGAATCAGTGAGAAAAAGTGCTTCTTTCTTCACCCTAGGCGGATGGCCTCCTCAGTCCAGGTGGCCATTGGCCTTTGCTGCTTCCCTGGCCTGGTCCACCAGCTTGTGCTGGGTTCTGTCAAGAATGGCGAGTTGCGCAACAAGATTGCCACCTTGCCACCCGATTACGACAAGGGGTGCAAGACGCGCACCTCTCCATCTCCGTCGCTGCAGCTGGGAGGCGTTCAGAGAAGCGGCCTTTGCGCTGGAATCCGCCGCCTTCCTCCAGCCCCTTCGACATTGTGACGGGACGAGTTCGGTGCGTGGACAATGATTCCAGAGTTCCCCAACGCGGAGCTGATTTGACACGCCTGGACAAGCCGCCGTGGGGACGACGTATTTTTGTGCTTCTCACGGTTCGGAGTGGCGCGGAACAACGAGCGACGCTCGTTCGGCAACGATAGTTTCCCGGAACGGCACCCCGCGCGGTTGCCTCTGTGTACAGAGCGCGGTTGCCTTTGTGTACGTAAACTGATCTTCAGAGCAGCTGCGAGTTGGTGATGTGTAAACGAACAGTCGCCGCGTCGTAGGACCGGCGGATCGAGTGTATAAAAACTGTGGTTGTGCGAATGCTGAGGACACACTTCCCTTGAGCAGTCATGTTAGACTGAGTCACTTCTCTCATGCAGTCCTGTTGGACTAATACTCTTTTTCTCAAGCAGTCATGTTAGACTGATTTAGTTTCTGTAAATAAACCCTTTTCCTCGTTCTCGTTGAGAAACAGTTCTTCACTTCTTCAACGATCTCAGCGCAAATAAGTTGGACGACGGCATGGGCCAGCTACCTTCAAATTCATGCCGTACTCCAATCTTGGCAAAGGACCACGGACGATGGGATTGAGCCCCCAATCCTGACAGTTCCAAGTTCGGGATTAAGAACAATTATTTTTGAAGTTCCGTTTCACACTATTGGATTGAATCTTTCCGTTCCTTATTCTGTTACTGAAAGCTGTCTGTGCAGCCATTAAGAAATTTCTATTTATTTAATTAAAGACATCTTTTTTTAAAGCGAAGCTTTCTTTTCCTCTCCCTTCGACTTTTCCACTGCTGCTGCTGCCTTGCACGCCGCGTCGGCGGTGGTTGAGAGATCACAACCGGAGTGCGGGAGACGAGATAAAGAGGAGACACAGGGTACGATTCGGCGTCCGAGCTGACGCGCGGCGCTGCATGCGGCATACGACGATTCGGGGCAAACGGTGCGCGCATCCGAACGAGCGAGCGGCACGTAAGCTCCGCCCAGATCCAGTGTCCCGCTCGCAAGACTCGTATCCACGTCGAGAAACAATACAGACAACTTTGCACAACGCTGCTTCGCTTTACGCCAACACATTCAATAAAGTTGTGCCTCTGCGTGTGACAAAACGCTTCACAGCGGCGCGTTGTCTACTGACGGCTCCGCTGACAGCTAGCGATAGGGCCGATAGGGCCTAGCTCGGCGGACGCCGCGTACGGAGCTTGTGATCCAACCCGAGCTCGCCGAAGAGCGCTTATTAACGCGACAGCGTTAAGGAGCTCGTGTCGCAGAAAAGCCGGTGTCGTCGGCGTCGGAGGCGTTGGCCGTGAGCGAAAAAATCCCGGAAGGTAATTCATAAATAAAAACAACTTGCAAGATGGGGTCTCTTGAACCACGGTCTCTGGAGCGGGGGACGGAGACGCTACCACTCAGCCATGAGCTCGATGGTTCAAAGCGGGACAAAACCGCCTCTAGTGAATGCGGTGTTGCCTTAGCAACGTGCCGTAGAAAGTTATACTGCGGTGTATATTGGTAATTATGAGCATGTAAATTACAGAAGTCACAGTTAAACGAGTAGCGAAGTACGTTCCCGCTACATTTCTTCTGCGCTTGGCGCACACGCAGAGCCACCTTGCGGGAAACACAGAAGACCCTCTCCTCGCAATGTATGGCGCTGCCCCCCGACAGATGACGCGCCACTCGCCCGCTTCTCGCCTTCGTCTCGTCAAGAGCATGCCGAGCGAATGAGTGGGCGGTGCGAACGGTATGCGATAACGCTTTCGCGTTCCACTCTTGAAGGCGAAGCTTAAGCGTCCTCCAATTTTTTTGTCAACACGATCAACACTGTGCACTTAAGTCGCTCGTAATTAAATACAACTGGTTTACTCGACGCCGTCCATGCGAAGGGCAAACGTGCAAGCCTTCCTCGAAATGCGCAAGAGCCTGTGGTGTGACTGCAAAACGTATATGTATATTCGCGGCTCGCTAACAGCAGCAAATATAGCTATATAACAATAGTGGTTGTTCTTATAATAGGCAAATTGAACAGAGAATGTAGCACTAATCATAATTTTCAGCTATATCTTGATGAACATTTGCTCTCTCCATATAAGCACCTGTGGATGCATCCTGTCGTTCAGTTCGTTCTGGTCCTATCAATTTCTCTCTTGCTTTTTTTTTTCCACCGACACTCTAACCGTCTCTAGCTTATCTCGACTGCTGACTGGTTAATGCTTCTATCCGCTTTAGGTACAAGTGCTTCTGGAAGATGCACGTTACCATAGGGGTCTCGCTGGGTGAAGAATATCTTCGCATTTCCTTAGCATGTGCCGAGTGATCTCTGTATTTTTCCGGCAGCGTATGCATGCCTAATCTTGTTGCCAATATTTGCTTCGGTATGTTTGTGTCCTTAGGCAACCAGCTCGAGCCTCAAGTAGCAAGGCACTGCCCTTTGTGTTGTCGTACAGATTCTCACTAAGAAAGTGAATGGTAGCGCCGCCCCGCGACAGAAATGGTCACTGTGTTTCACGGACACTCAACAACAATTCTTGGGAAGCATAGCGTCTTCTTCACTCGAGGGATGGCACTGTGCTCAAATCGGTGTTCAAATGCGACCTTAATGAAACACAGAGCGCTCTGGGCAATATTTTTTTGAGCGTGAATACAGTTCTTTAGTCGCTTATCGATATGCGGGCGCATCGACTATTGCTTCAGTCGCCAAATAGCGTCGATAATTTTATCTCGTCCAGGTGGCTTGCTATCATTGCCCTTTTCCCTGCTTTTCCTTATCGGATGAACTTTTCGTCACCAGTCAGACGCAGCGCGAGCGGTCCTTCATGTGCTTAAATCAGCTGATCATCAAACGCAGCTCTGTGTTCTCGATCAGAAGGAAAACACACACACACACACACCGGCTATTTTTCTGTGTGCTGAAAATTATCTCTCTCTCTCTTTCTCTTCTTATCCTATCGTTGTAATGTATCTCCATATATAAAGCTTATAACGATCAATTTTGCCTTAAGGATTGACTCACCCGTCTTTTAACAGCATGCGTCACAGCAGGCAAGCTATACAAGGAAGCGGTTAAAACTTTATTAAATACGCGTAATAATGTAGAATGACCTTTAGGGGCTCCGCAGCATGCCCCTAAATGTCAACTTAAAAAAATTCAACTTTAAGTGGACAGTATAGGACATGCTGCTGAGCATGCCCTATAATTTTGTCCTATAATAGTTGTTTCCTCCTACGGCATACCTCCAAATGATGGCAATGAATTCAATCGCAGGGATGCTTAAAACGCCACGAGCGAAATTCTGCCCGTCACCACCCTGAAGCAAAATTTTCTACGTTCCTGACTATAGTGACAGTATCGAGTATTGATCGTTTCGCATCGTACTGCGCGGCGTATACCGCTTGGCCGTAATGACGAAGCACATCGCCATCTACACATACTGGGATTTCGTCAAAGTATAGATAGAGCACGCACACTTTGCACTAGTTTGAAAGGGAACGCTTAATCTGCGTTCTAGCAGCGATTATAAATTATAGTTTATAATAACACGGTGCAGCGAGACAGGACGAGGGCAGAGAATAAATTTTTGACACACACAGCGCTAGCCAACTTCAGCTATAAATTATAGGCTTAAACTTTAGCTAAGCATTCGTGACTGCATGTCGATAATAGTGTTAATAGGGTGTCCCAGCTAACGTTAGCCATGTTGCTAAAGAACAAAAAAAAACTTTAAAAATAAAACGGTGCAAGATACATTCATAAGACCTGGAGTGTCCGGTCGTCAGGTTCCTGACGACCAAACACCTAGGTTTTTCGATCGTATCTTGCACCTTAACATTTTTTTGCCTTGTTTTTCCTGGAAATTCTTGGCTAACGTTAGTTGGGACACACTGTATCAGAACTCTGCAAACTATAGTAAATTTCAGTAAGGATTTAATTTCCACGATTTTTACAATTTGTCTGCAGCCTGCGAGTGTAACTCTTATTGCGCATTGAAATTATACGCTGACTTTGAAATAAGTATCCTCCTACTTATAGTTAAATTTGGCCACCCACGAGTCACAACGAAACCTTAGTTTGGGACGGAAACACATGCAAAATATAAACTGACAAATATAGAAATATAAATTGATATTTTCAGTGTTAGATACGTACAGTGTGCGCTTAGTTGGGAGGCATCTTCTTGAGAAAAGCACGTATCAGAAACAAACCCACCCGAAGATCATTATTTATATGGGGCTATGTATTCTCGATCTATCGATCCCTTTCTGGAATATTATCACTTTGGCGTGACGCTGCACCCAATGCGACGCGTGATCGGAGCGACGGGCATCCTGTCGAATATATATATATATATATATATATATATATATATATATATATATATATATATATATATATATATATATATATATATATATATATATATATATATATATATATGTGTGTGTGTGGGATGCGAACGTAATTCTGATGGTGGTATATAGGTACGCCGTTCCTCTAATTGCATCCGCTTCCATCGCCTTATGGGGAACTCAGACTGACATCCTTAACATTGATGCGAAAAATTCGATACCGGTGTTGCACAGTGATCCATCTGGGCAGGTCTTCTGGCTGGCGACAAGTCCCGCAAAGAGTGCAAGGACGCAGATTGCAGTTGACATTCCCATTCGATTGCAAAGGTGACACTGAAAGCTTAGCTGTCCCTCCCATACATGAACGCGAAGGCCAAGGTCTGTACCTATCGGTGCAGTCCCGTGCCCGCGAAGTCTATGATAGCGGACCTGATATCCCAGACATGAGGCTTTGTTCACTCAACTTGAAAGGCACGTAGGGTGGCGGCTGAGCTGTTGAACAAGAGGAATGAAGACGAAAACAGTGGAAAATAGAGTTGTTACCGTATTGTAACTCTGTGATGTTTGTGCCAAAATACAGGCTTGGTAGCAAAGCATTTGTGCTGTCGATTTCGTGTCTAGTAAAAATTGGTCAGGGAATAGATCGTTTATAGATAGATAGATAGATAGATAGATAGATAGATAGATAGATAGATAGATAGATAGATAGATAGATAGACAGATAGATAGATAGATGGATAGATGGATAGATGGATAGATAGATAGATGGATAGATAGATAGATAGATAGATAGATAGATAGATAGATAGATAGATAGATAGATAGATAGATAGATAGATAGATAGATAGATAGATAGATAGATAGATAGATAGATAGATAGATAGATAGATAGATAGTCTGCCTAAAGGGTGTAATTTTGTAATTACGCCAATGAAATTCCGACATTTCCAAGTACGTAACGTCGGTAACTCCACCGTCGATAAGGGCGTTTCTACACGCAAAGTATAGCTATGCTGACGGGTGTAAGGGGTTGTGTTAGAGGTGTACAAGAAAATACACTCAATGCTAAAAGTTTCATTAGTGTGCGCTTGTTCTTCAGGAATGTTTTGCTTGTCTATATGTCGGCTATTACGAAATGAATGACAGTCGTCAGCACAATGATGAGCCTGGATATTTTCGCCTCTTACACACCAGTGCGGAGGCACCACAACTAAAATTCGCGCACAAACACAGTGTTCCATTCTCTGTTAGACACTAAAACGGTATCTTTGTTTTGCTTTCAGTCCACTTAATTTGCATATTTCGAGTTAGAAGTAAGGTTGGGTCATTCAAAGAAGGCGAATTTTATCTTTATCGATTGCAACCAATGATGTAGCACACATGTTAAAATACGGACCATGAGCAAATGCTGTCCACTTTCCTGTGGTTGATATTCTGCGTTCATGCGAGATGGCGTATATAGAACAAACGTTACTGACATACATAATGACCACGAAACAATTGTTCGGCACTTGCGTCGCGTTGCACGAAAATATTTATCAGTTTGCATCGGTTGCAACTGATTATACCATCAGTGAGCAGGATCAAATGGCCCGAGCGCCTTGTGCGACGCCTTTTTCTTCTCATTCTACTACAAACGTACCTTCTCCACGCATTTACAGCCTCCGCATGTCTGATATCTTGTCCGCGCTGAAACTTGTGCGGCGACAGGTGATATGTGTGTTTGGCACGCCCAAAGCCTCGTTGCTGAAGACCTTTTGTGACACCAAACACGCCGGAAACGAATGAAAGTAGTCGCGTGAGACATGGAATTATACTCAACTTTATCATTCAGATTGCCGCTATGTAAAGGACTTCTCAAATGCGAAGGCTTGGTGTTTCTCGGCGAACGCTTCACGAAAACTGGGTGGCGGGTACCTTGGTACTCCAAGGCACGCGCGAAAGCCCTTCCTTGTGGCAGGCACCGCGGTCTGGGTTGCACACGGTGCCGTGCGGGCAGCAGTGCACGTTGTCGTCGCAACAAACGGCGTCCTTCAGCGGGCAGCAGCTGTACGATCCGCTAGGCGCCACGCAGCACGTGTAGCCGTCGGGGCAATGAGACTTGCCGTCGCTGCACGGCACTACAGTCACGTGGCGTGGCGTGCTTGTCCGCTTCTTTCCGTATTGCCTCGCGGGAGTCAGCCTGAGCGTTCCGGTTTCCGGCGCGTAGACCTCGTTGTGGGTGCACCGTCCAGCTGCGAGATCGCACGTTCTTCCTCTGGGACAGCAGTGTTCTCCGTCGGCGCAGCACACGGCGTCCCGGGACGGACAGCAGCTGTGGTTGGTGACGTTGCCCAGCGTCGTCGTGCAGCACGTGTGGCCGGCGGGACAGGCCGTTTCGCCCGGCGGACCGCAGTCGACGTAGCGGTACCTAGGTTCCCGGTGGACGTTGCCGAGCGCCTGCGACAGGAACGTCGCCCGAGCCACTTCCGTCCGGCGAGGAGTGCACGCATCGGTTTCGTTGTCGCATGTGTAACCCGACGGACAGCAGTGTTCCCGGTCCGGACAGCAGACGGCGTGGGGAAGAGGGCAGCATGTGTACTTTTGGCCGCGTAGCTTACAGCACGTACCATCTGATGTTGGTAGGGGAAAAAAAAAACGATAAGGGTGGGTTAGTTAGCTGTGTTACATTTGATGTTCATGTTCCTTGAGTCACAATTCGCGAGAAATATTTGCATCTGCAAGTTATGTTTTGTGGCGCAAGAAACTTGAACATCAACGTATTATGCACCGACTCGCCAAACTGGCAAGAAGCTTTCCTCTTCTACGCCCTATTTAGCTGTGATCGGTGAGTTGCAGAAAATCTCCTGGTGATTTGAACGTGCCAAGAGGATTAAGTTTCGTGTGTGCGCCACAACTAGATAACGCCAGTTCAATTGCAGATATTTATAAAGGCCGCTTCGACTTACTCGATTATGTTAGGCTTAATTGAGATTTGATGTATCCTCCTGGGACATAGTGTCCATGTGAGAGAGGCACACTAAAGGAGTGCATGATTTTCAAACTTCCTGCTGTGAGGGCCGCGTTGGTACGCTTAAAAAAGCCGTTCCAGTGCTCCCCGATTACGAAACAATGAAACTAAAAAAAAAGTGTCTTATTTTATTCTCTAGGAGTTACACCCCTGATAAACCTTTCTTTTTCTGTCGTTCCGAATTCACAATAACTGAGAAAATGGATGCTGCATATAGGGAACAACGGTATATATGCGGACTTCGGTTCTATAGTGAACGTAGTAGAATTCCCGAGTCCATGTTGCTTTGCACATGTAGATGGGTTATCTGAATTGCCTCGCCAGACGATTTGCTAGCTCTTCGATAGACGACGTTCGTCAACGGCGCGTCTAGCGTTGAGAACCCTCTCGAGGTTCCCACGGAGTCAGTGAATCATGTGAGAAGTGCCGTAGAAGAGGAAAAATATTGAACCTGAGCAAGTTTGGTACGTTAGACCTCTCGAACGCCAAATATGTGAGATACAACAGAAAGCAGCAGAGGTTTGGTACGAGCGAAAGACGACGTGAAAAGCAGACCCTATAGTGCTTATTCCGGCAGATTTCTGCGCTAGGTGTGGAGTATAGAAAGTCAGTGACAAGCAACATATTATGACACCAGGTCCCCGGGATGTCATCCAGCCGAGGGGCCAAGATTGCTTTTTTTTTGTTGTTGTTGTTGTTGTTGTTAGTTATACACAGACGAGACCTCCTGCTTGTTCGCATGTGCGGCAGGCCGCACATGGTGCTGATTACCTTCTTCGTGGAATAATTTAAACTACAAATAGGAGCGGCCGCTCGTACATGCGTCTTCCCCCCCTTTTCGTTGTTGTGCCATTACCACAAGCCCGGATTCCGAATCTGCAAGATGCAGAATCTATCCTGCGAGCGCCCTAATTCTCCCTTCACAAGTCAAGATGCTGAGCCGTCAGGCAGCGGGTCCTGCGGGAGAAGCGGAGAAGCCTCGGCAAGCCGCAAGTTTGGACGTGTCAGCGTGTGCCAGACAGCCCGGCGCCGCGCCTCCCTTTGCCTGGAGGTCACCGCGCGCGCGAACTTTGAACCGGGTGGCCAGCGCGGTCGCTGGTTGGACCCCTCGGACGCCCGTCGTGTGCTGACTTTGTATTGGGCCGTTTGAGTAACAATGGTTCCTCGGGGATTATAAAAGCAGCAACGCGCTGCCTGAAAAACAGGATCCGCCGACCCCACCGGGAGAGAGTGTCGCCCCGACTGGGGTGAGATGTGTCACGCGTTTTCGCCGGACGTCGTCGTGCGAGAACAGTCGCGTTTGTTGTGAGCACTCGGCCCCAGTGCCGACCCCGTTCATGTCCTGTATGATAACCTGTATATAATGTATAAAGTCCCTTTTGTTATTCTCATCGACGCCAGGCTCCGAGTCTTCGCTACCAACGCTCTGTCACGAAACGGGTGACGAGCGCTACGGGACCACAAAGCCGTAATCGTGGTGCAGCGGTACAAGTTCGTAACACTGGCGGCACCGGTTGGATGTTCGTAACACTGGTGGCACCGGTTGGGAGTTCGTAACACTGGTGGCACCGGTTGGGGGTGTCGTAACACTGGATGGCAGCTACGGGATTGACCGGCATCAGCTACCTCGGCGCGGTGAGTGCCTGAAGTTTACCTCAAACACCAGACTTTCTCTGACACAGGTTATAGTAGCTTAGGGAAGGATTTGGTGTTGCATTGTGATAACCTTGTGTGTTTCAAGCCTAGTAAGAGTGTTTTGAAAACCAGGGGATGCTGAGGGGGTAAACAGGGCAGTGTGTGATATACTTGCATATGTCTTACTAGTAGTGTTATAGTAGCGTACGGCAGGTATATTCAAAAAGGGTAAACAGCAGGAGGACAGTGTGAACGATGGAGAAGTACAAGGTGAAGGAACTTCTCGAAATTTGTGAGGAGTTGGGCATTGAGTTGGGCTCAACCAAAAGAAAGAATGCGATCCTTGAGGTCATGAGGACTGGGGACGTAACGGCTGAGGAAGCCGCAGAGGCCTGGGCGGATATCAATGAACGTCGGGAAAGGGAGGAGAAGGAACGTTGCGAGCAGGAAAGGAGAGAAAAGGAACGCCGCGAGGAGGAAAAGCAGGAAAGGAGAGAAAAGGAACTTCGCGAGGAGGAAAAGGAGGAAAGGAGAGAGAGGGAGCGACGTGAGCACGAGCTTAAAATGAAAGAGTTGGAGATCCGAAATAACTCGCCGGCGCCTAGTCTCACTTCTAATGTTCCAAGAATACGCGATCAACTTCCACCCTTTGTCGTCGGAGAGGATATGGACAAATACCTCGTGAAATTTGAGCACGTGTGCGAACGGAATAGCATTGAGCGATCCCTTTGGGCACAGAATCTGTTAGCGTTGCTTCCTGGGGAGGCATCAGACGTAATAACTTGCTTATCGAAAGAGGCGTTTGAGAGCTACAGTGATGTGAAGGAAGCGCTACTGCGGAAGTACAAATTGTCGCCCGAAGCTTTCCGGCAGAGGTTCCGGTATGCAAAAAAGGGTAAGGAGTCGAATGTTGACTTCGCGTTTCGTCTAAAAGCCGACCTGGTGGAATGGCTGAAGGGCGAAGAGGTTTACGACGACCGCGACAAAATTGTCGAATGCATCGCGTTGGAGCAGTTCTACCGTTGCATTGATGAGGATGTCCGGCTCTGGCTGCAAGATAGGCTAAAGGATGTTAAGCTAAACAAGGCAGCAGAGTTAGCGGAAGAGTATTACACACGCCGCAGCTTGCACAGCAAGGCAGTGCGCGTAGAAAAAGCTGATAGGAGAGATTGGTTTTCCGGGAAGCCCGACGAACGGAAGCAAATCACGCGTCGCGAGTTTCGGGACGACGAATCCCTTACCAGAGAAACTGTAAGGGAAGGACAGAATGCATCTCAGAATGATGACGATGGTCCGAAACAGCGAAACGAAATGACGCGTTCTTTTGAAAAACGGAAACCGTTAACCTGCTACAATTGCAAAAAGCAAGGGCACATCGCTGCAAGCTGCCCAGAGAGAATTGCTTTTGCAACGATACAGGAAACTCACAAAAACATACGTGTATTGGAGCCCTATGTGCAGGAAATTAAGGTAAACGGCAAGAAGTGCCGACCACTGCGGGACTCTGCAGCAACTATGGACGTTGTTCACCCGTCTTTCGTCTCCTCGAGTGATTTTACGGGAGAGTGCGTTAGGATACGGCAAGTGGCCGAGAAGGAGAGTGTCTGTTTACCGATCGCAACGGTTATCATTGAAGGAGAGTTTGGGAAACTTAACACCGAAGCCGCTGTGTCAGCCGCCCTCCCGGAGCAATTTTCCTACCTCTTCTCAAATAACTCGGAGCAGCTGCTGAGGGATCAGGGCAAATCATTCTTTGCCGACGTGGCGTACATGGCCCCCACGCGATCCAAAGCGCGCCCGCTGTCGAGGGAACTTGACTTAGCGTCGGTGAGCGAAAGGCGGTGCGGCACACGGACCGATCACGGTAACTTGAGTGGCGAGCAGTCACGGGAGAGGCAGAGCTCGGAGGCTGGCCTAGGCGAGCGGGTCCTGGAGGTGAGTGGGAGTGACGCGTGCAGTGCTAGCCGCGATAGAGACGCGACGCCGCAATTAGGCGACGCGGGCTCCACACTCGCTCCGGTTTCCGCCAGCTGGCAGGAGCAGGCTGCAGTTGAAAGGGGAACTCGGATTCGCGAGCAACAGGAAGGCTGTTCATTAGCCGATCTGAGGAAGAGCGTCAAACGGGGAGTGAAAAAAAAGAGGGTTTCATTTGGCAAGGAATCTGGCTTATTGTACCGCCGCTACACGGATAAGCAGGGTCGCAAATATAAGCAGCTTCGGATTCCGCGAAAATAACGCCGGGAAAAATGAATGACCTCATTTGCTTCCTCAGAAGTATGTTTTCGGTCCAAGTGATTTCAAGGGGACCATTCTATTTGTCATTATTATTGCTGATTATTAATTGTTTCTATTTTGTTGTGTTGTTAATTTGAAAACTGGTTGTTTGAGCCTTGTGTACTAGATCGTACACCTGCCTCCTGTTGCAGCGGGAGCAAAAGGGGGATAGCTATTTAGTTAGGTTGATTTGGATTATGGCCTTGTCTGGTGTTTGACGGGAGACAGAGGGCACTTGTTCGTGTTGGGTGTTGCCTTTTGCCGGTCGGTTTTGCAAGCTGCAGAACGACCAAGCGGGACCAGTGGCGAGAAGCAAGGTCTTAGGAACGACCCGAGCGGAGCTGGTCAAGGTGCCTTGGCGACGACGCGGTGAGCAGAGCTCCTGTCCTGGCGAGTCGGACCTGGGCACGTGAAGTTACCTGGCGTCCCGACACTGGACGTGAACTTGGACGAGCCTGACGAACGTGCGCGCCTGGCATCCGAGCCACGTGGAGGCAGCTCGTCTTCCCGGCGCCTTATCTGAGGGCGGGGATGCTGTTGTGCCATTACCACAAGCCCGGATTCCGAATCTGCAAGATGCAGAATCTATCCTGCGAGCGCCCTAATTCTCCCTTCACAAGTCAAGATGCTGAGCCGTCAGGCAGCGGGTCCTGCGGGAGAAGCGGAGAAGCCTCGGCAAGCCGCAAGTTTGGACGTGTCAGCGTGTGCCAGACAGCCCGGCGCCGCGCCTCCCTTTGCCTGGAGGTCACCGCGCGCGCGAACTTTGAACCGGGTGGCCAGCGCGGTCGCTGGTTGGACCCCTCGGACGCCCGTCGTGTGCTGACTTTGTATTGGGCCGTTTGAGTAACAATGGTTCCTCGGGGATTATAAAAGCAGCAACGCGCTGCCTGAAAAACAGGATCCGCCGACCCCACCGGGAGAGAGTGTCGCCCCGACTGGGGTGAGATGTGTCACGCGTTTTCGCCGGACGTCGTCGTGCGAGAACAGTCGCGTTTGTTGTGAGCACTCGGCCCCAGTGCCGACCCCGTTCATGTCCTGTATGATAACCTGTATATAATGTATAAAGTCCCTTTTGTTATTCTCATCGACGCCAGGCTCCGAGTCTTCGCTACCAACGCTCTGTCACGAAACGGGTGACGAGCGCTACGGGACCACAAAGCCGTAATCGTGGTGCAGCGGTACAAGTTCGTAACACTGGCGGCACCGGTTGGATGTTCGTAACACTGGTGGCACCGGTTGGGAGTTCGTAACACTGGTGGCACCGGTTGGGAGTTCGTAACATCGTACTGTTTGCACCACAAAAGACTGACATGTTGTAAGCACGCTAATCAAAACTGCGAAGTCCAAGCGAGTGCGCACGCGACACGGACATGACGTTGCAAGATTATTTTGCGAGTCTTGCGATGTATTCCTGGCCACCGGGAGTTTGCTGTGCAGAGATAATGAGGTCTAGCTTTATCACTGTCCAGAACTCTGGGTGCCTGCCCGGCTGCAGAGGCAGAACCTCGGCTCGAATTAGTCGGCACAGAGCGGTGCGAAAGAACGAGGGCAAGAACAAGAAAATCACAGGACGTATGCACCAACTGTACTACGAATACCGCTTATTCAGAAGATTACAGGTCACCATACCAGACTTCGTTTTTCGCACAGAAGGCATTTTCGGTACCAGCTGATTGCCTGCTAATTGCTTAACAGCTGTTTTCAGACAAAGCAGTTGGGCCTACCGACGTTCGTTTTGCAGGGTATATTTTATATAGGAGTGGGGGGAGGGGGGGGGCAGGTACGAGCCTGAGCGAGGTGATTATTTGTATCGTATCAATGCAGCAGCTGCAAATATGAGAAGGCCTTCGATCGCTCGTGTCGTGTTGAGATCGTTTCGTGCGCACAAGCTTTCTCATTTAATACACACATGCTTCACAGCCGTTTTCTTGCGTGCGATTTCTTCAGTTCGTACTTACTCTAGGACTATGGTCCTTCTCAGTTGAGTTGATACACGGGCGTGAGTCATATCGGCGATTGTCGATCCGTTCTTGCTTACGTCGTCATACTCTTTCAACACGAACGTTGTATACAACTATGTACTTAAAACCAGCGAAAATTTGTTCTCCCATTTACCAAGGCCATAAAAATACAAAACAATAAAAAACTCCGACGATAAGACAGACTAGTAAAAAAAACGAAGAAGGGAGTGTGAGGGATATCCAAGGCTATGAAAGGATACCATTTGTATAGTATATAGATACGCAAAGACATACCTGGATGTCTGAATGAGTACACCCAGGCACTTTAGTTCCCATTGTATACTTCCATTTTTGGATTACTAGTTACTGGTTTAGCTTAAGGCACATTCCTTTGAATATGCATTAACTAATTTTCACACCGTTCTAAGTCATTCAGCACGGGCCGGAGGCATGCAAATTAGGCTCTCTCACGCACTGTCCTGAAAGCGCGAAAGAAATATGACAGATTTGTCCTTCTTCCCTCTGTCGAGCGCAGTATCCAGACGAGCATTGAGCTCAGCTTGCGCGGTTTCTTTCTTTTGTTCTCACTACGGAGACAACAAAGAGAAATTCGCGCATTAATTCTGCGCGATAGCTGATCACCGTGGGCGAAAGTACATGCGTGATAAACCTGTTGCGTCGAAACGCAAGAAGTGCGTTGCTGATACCAGTGAGCTACAGCGGAGGGAAGAGGCGGACCTTCTGTCCTTTCACCTTCATGCTGAATGTGCTTGCAACGAGCAAATGTACAGTCTTTTCCTCTAAAAAAAAAAAATGTGAGTGCAGTCGTCAGTGAATATGAAACGCGACAAACTGTGCGCAGGACCTTTTGCATTTACATATGGCGGCACAGCGGCGAGAAGTGTCCGTTAAGTACACACATCCTTGCAAATGGGGCGTTCTGGTACACCAACACTATAGTCGCAGCTCAGGATGTGTCAGACTAACGCGCTCGCATTGTTACGTTTCAGTTGCTGGAGACAACCGTTAACAAGCGCCGTATCTGCGAACCATACATATATATCTATGCCGCGCTTGTGTCCGCTCGCGTCGTCCATGTTTTCTATTGCGTTTGAACGCTCTTGTCCCTCTATATGCTTTCCCATTAAAACTGTGCAATACAGTGGAAACCATGTACAAGTGTCAAGGGTTCTCGACTGACCAGCTCACAGCCGTCGACTGTGACAACTTACACGCATGCTTCCTCGAGAACCGTACACGCTGAAACCGTCTAGCTGTACTATGCTATACTTTCCACAATGCCGCGCAGAGCTATACGACCCCTCTTAAAAAAATGTGCGGCCGGGTGATCACCGTCGCAAAGCTTACGCATACTTCGTGGCCGTTTGAGGACCATGCTACACTCACTTTTTCCTCTTAATATGCATGCACCGAGACGTACGATAGGGTACAATACTACATATATTACCAGCGTTGCACAGAGATCCATCTGGGCAGGTCTTCTGGCTAGCGGCGACGAGACCCGCGAGAAGCACGAAGACGTACATCGCGGGCGCCATTTCTTCGGACTGCTGTAATGCCAGCTTAACATGCATGCCTCGGGTTGTGGTGCGCGCCTCCTCACTTATTTCTCCCTCTCTGTTGCTTGAACTCGAACCCGGCGGAGATTACGGTCCCGTGCCCGCGAGACCTCAGATAGCGAATGTGATAGCCGAGCCGTTTAGCCTTGTGGCGCGTTAGCTTCGGTCGAGAAACGCGTCACTGGTCGGCGCAGAGACAGAGCAGGATACGAACAACGTCCCCATATCTTGTAATATTTTGCTTTAGTTTTGTCCAGCGCAAGTTGACGCTCTCTCTCTCTCTGAGGCTCTCGTTGTGTACGCAGTCTGGGAAAAAAAAAAAACCCGCCAACCCGCAGCATTTGCTGGTTTAAAGTACACAATTCACTCAGTTTGGTGCGGAATGACAGTGTTAATGTTTCGTTCACTACCTTCTAAGTAAAAAAAAAAGAATGCCCTGGAAATTGTGCCCATTTGAATTCAGCGCATTTTTCCGCTGGTGAAGCGTCAAAGTTCACATCTTGTGTGGCCTATAGCTGTTGCAGCACCCACATTTGAATTCTGGATCACATTGTAGGAGGAAAATTAACGTTCTGCAGATCCAACGCACATGTTGGAATCCATGTAAAGCAGCTAGAGCTTCCGTAAAACGGGTAATAAGCGCTAAACAAATATAAACGCGACGCGAATAATTGATTTTCATTCAGTGCAACTTGTAATATCGTGAAATTTAAATATTTGTACTGCACCGGCCATAAGTTAATGCTATTCTACGTTTATGCACAACACTGATAGCAAGCTATGCCATAATGCAAACGCCAATACAGGCGGTGTCAGGATTGGGGGCTCAGTCCCATCGCTCGTGACCCTTTGTCAAGATTGGAGTCCCGCATGAATTCGAAGGTAGCTGGCCCAAGCCGTCGTCCAACTTAGCCACGCTGAGAACGTTGATGAAGGGAAGAACTGCTTCTCATCGAGAACGAGGAATATGGGTTTATTTACAGTATTTAAATCAGTCTAACATGACTGCTTGAGAAAAAGAGTGTCAGTCCAACATGACTGCACGAGAGAAGTGTATCAGTTTAACATGACTGCTCAAGAGAAGTGTGTCCAGCATTCGCACCACAGCAGTATTTAAACACTCGGTACTCCGGCGATACAAGGTGACGCGAACGTTCGTTTACTCATTGTAAACTCACCGCCGCCCCGCAGAACAGTTTACGCACACATAGGCACACACATTCCGATGTCCGGCGCCGACGTCAGAGGGGCGCCGTTCCGCAGAACAGTTTACGCACACATAGGCACACACATTCCGATGTCCGGCGCCGACATCCGAGGGGAGCCGTTCCGGGAAGCTCGGAGCCATGGTGGGTAGCTCGTTGTCCTGCGTCCCGGAAGGCGTGTGGGAAGCAACAAAAAACGGCTTTCCCGCGGCAGCTTGCTCACGCGTAGCAGATCAGGTACGCGCTGGTAAGCTCGGGCACAATAGTTCGCCCGCCGAACTCGTTCCGTCACAACGGCGATGGGGCTGGGGGATGGCGGCGGTGTCAGCACAAAGCCCGCTTCATCGAACGCATCCTAGCTGAAGCGACGGAGAGTGGGGGATGCGTGTCTTGTTCCCCGGTCGTAACTGGGTGGCAATCTTACATTGCAGCTCGCCATTCTTAACAGCGGGTACGTGCGCACTAGCTGTTAAGACGTCGACGCAGCGATATGTACCACGGACGAAGGTTTTGCACGATGCTTACTATCTAGGGAAGAATAGTAATGAGAGGTGTATTCAGAGAAGTACGACACATACTATCTAAACACATATTGTGCAACAGTGACGTACACCCACAGACCCAAGAATACAGGGCAACCCAAATATATGAAATTTAAAGTCAAAGAACGTAATTCCATTAATAGGTATTTGTGCTACAGAGAAAGCTATATGCCGACATTATATGCACAGATTTTATGCCGTATTTTATTGGTTTATCACGCAGAACGGACATGCGCTAACTGGCACTATACTTTGCCCGCCAACATTTCGTATATAATTCGGGGCATCCGGTGCGTACATATAGACACTGGCCCGACAGTGTAATAGGCCGAACATAAGAAATATTCCAAAATCAAAGAATCAATATACGTGAGGTTTTATGTCGTGAATTATTGTTTGATTACGCAGAACTGAGGTGTGCTGACCGGCACTACAAATAAAGCTTAATTTTAAAATTGTTAGCTCGTGGATACTGCTAACAGTGTTACTGCTAATAGAGAGTTTTGGAATAGGGGCCCCAAACGTTTTGGGGCCCCAAAGAAATAGCGTCGAAGCCACTGCGCATGCGCGAGACGCAAACTGCGTTTTTGGGAACGCTATTTCACCGATTTAGTGGGAGCCCAAATAGCGGCCCCAAAAGCTTTGCGTCAGCAAATATGGTGGCACCCATCGAAGCGACGGCTCTATAGCCTAGCACTAAACTGGGTTCGATTCGTGGTAACGCGTGAAGTTCGCAAGCCAGGAGAAGTGACTGCGGTTATCGCTTTCTCTCAACTAGCGTGTTTATGAAGATTGATTCATTAGACGCCGCTGATTCCGAATTCGATCGTGGATTTTATGGCTCGTAGGCCTAACACGGCTAAGCTTGGCTGGCGAAGGCAACGTTCGGTGAAGGCACATAAAGTTGGTCAATTTGCTCAGAACTAAGCGCAACTAATTGTTGTTTACAGAATAACCTCTAAATTGTAATGAAACGCGAATACACGCAAGTGAAAATTACTATTCCTATCATAAAATGGTATATTTTATTTAATTCTTTCTAATAGTTTTTCTTTGACGCCGTAATGGCGATGTCAGCGCAAGACACTGTCCGCAAACTCAAAGCCCTATTCTAAAGCTCTCCACTCCAGCGTGCCCCAACGCTATCACCGGCAAAGCTCTTTGAGACCCCAAACTATTGGGGCATTCTAAAGCTCTCTAATATCTTTGTGTCAAGACGTGTTGTTGGGCTCTTTGCTTTATCGGGGCGCCTTGTGATCACCTCCTTTTTGCTGGTCCGTCGTGTTCTCTGGTGCTATTTGCGCCATCGTGTGCTGTTTGTGCATTGTGTACTATATATGTGACAAATCCAAAAGCGGATGCAGAAAGCTAACCGTATCACCAACGCCTACGAAAAGGAAAGGAGAAAAAAAAAAGGGGGGGGGGGGGCTCTGATTCACGCTGTGAAGGTGGTTGGCCAGCGAAGCTGTGGCATCACCCGATCCGATAGACCAACGTGACTTAGCCTTGAACTGGGTCCTGCCGAGCTTGAACACGACTTCGTTGAGCATATTGAGGTTGCCTTTTTTTTTTGCTCATCTTGTTCACGCTGCTCTTCCGGAGACCCAACTATGCGTGGTTTTTGCATAGCGTTATCAGAACACGAATTAGTGCTTTTTGTTACGAAAGATTGTTTCAACTTGTATCGTTGTGCAATATTGATTTACGCGTTGTAATAATATTGAATTATACACTCCTCTTTTTCTCTATTACATTTCCACTGCTTCGAAATTGTGCTTATGAAACAGTGTTTCAATTTCTATTTGCCACTCTCTATGCATTATCTAGGTGCTTTACTCATCATGCATTCTTACTTTCTATTACATTTTTCCGGAGCGTTTTCTATTGCTTCGTCAATCTATTTTCTTTTTTGTATGTACCTTTCCCCTCCTATACCTGGGCCTTCTAAGGCCTGCAGTGTCCCTAAATAAATAAATCAGTTGCTAGGCAGGTTCTTCTTTTACATACGAAAGTGTAGTTGCGTCCCTCCCTGCTTCGTATGCTACAGTTGCCGCTTTCCGGCAACTGCAGCTTATGCAACAGTAATCTTTACCGGGAAACGCTATGCGCGAAGGCAAGCTTTCTGCTTCTTTTTTTTCCCTGCACGGCCGTCGCCACCACTGCCGCGGATGCGAGCGCCATCTGGTGGTGCTGCAAGGAACCCAGCGGCGCACGTCTCCACCTGTGATTGGTTGAGTTTTTGCCCACGGACACGACAAATGGATTTGGGGAGTAGCGGTGTACAAGTTCGTTGTAGAAGACTGAAATCGGGCCGGCTATTTAGGGAACGCAGCCACATTGGGGTACGTGAAACGCCTTGTGCATGTTTCTGATGGTGTAACGAAATACACAAGTGACATTTATTCACGCATTACAAAACTTACATGCTTAACTATAATGATACAGGTAGTGGGGGTCCTACGGTTTAATCTGATAATTGTGCTCGTTCTCTATTCGTAGTGGGCTCGCCGTGGTCAGGGCTGGTGGGTGCGGATTGGAGTATCCGTTCTGATGCCCGAATCTCTTCACGCCGTTGCCGGACCTATGTGTCGAAAGTGGCGGGGGGGGGGGGGGAGGGCACAGCCGAGCAATTTGACCGTCAAACTTCTGCAACAAATTGCACACTTGTAGGCCTTGTAACTACTAACGAGCACAGGTTTGAGTTTGACGGATTATGCCTACTATATGTGGCAGAGCGAGCTGTCTCAAACGCGACCACACCCGCTTGGCTCGACAAAAGGTGCTGCTGAGCGATTTTTCCCCTCTACATGACGATACCAAAGTAAAGCGCGTGGGTAGTACGGTTACAAAGGTATGAGCGACATTAGTACACGTTCTCGTTACATATCGTTACGTGCTGTTTTAGCAAGCAACCTTCCTATATGCTGACCGAAATGAAAGACGTTTCGCGTCAAAATGCGCAAGCGGGAAGGGGAGTCCGCCTTCAAGCGAAGCTTTCTTTGTCTAACAACCCGTTGCTTTGCATGGGTCGTCGGTCGCCCGTCGGTTCGTCGCCCGATAGGCACGCGAGCCAGGCTGAAGCAAGCCGGCTTGCGTATACCGGGCGTTTTAGCGTACGCTTTCGAAAAATCCAGTGCTCTTCCACATGTGAAGGACGACCAGCGAAGCTCTGAAAGTGGGCCCCTTAATGGCGAACTGCACCTCCGCCGCGGGTCGGCCCGGTATTTTACCATCTTCGGGATCGGCCCACGTATGGGGAGTGCTTAACGCCTGCTTCATCTCCGCCGCGGGTCGGCCCCACGTTGCACTATCCTAGGGAATGGCCCACGCATGAAATATTGTTGGTCTAGGTCCACAGTGACGAGACCTGCCAGAACCTAACCATAAACAGCTTCGCTGTAAAAGAATGTTTAAAGGTTGCCTGTGACAGATAGCACAATTCTAGTTCATGAGCTGGTCTACTCGAAGACGCGGACATTACTTGCACAAGAAAATGAAATGCATAGTTGACTAATTAATATTCACTATGTTTGTAACTAATTACCTTATGGCCCATATTGCAAATCTAGCCATGGACTCGTTTGCAAGGCGAATCCACTTAGAACGAATATTCAGGATGTCACCAGTTTCGAGACATCAATTTCCGAACTTTGCGGATAAATGCATTGGCGGTTCAGTTACTTTTGCTTGAATGCATAAAACGACGTTTTGTTAAAGAAGTAACTGGAACGCCAATGCATTTCTCCATAAAGTTCGGGGATTAACATCTCGAAACTGGTGTCATCCTGAGAATTCGTTCTAAGTGGATCTGCCTTGCGAACTCCTCGGCTAGAATTTGTAAATTTCAATATGGGCCATAAGGTAATCAGTTAAAACCTAATTAGTGATTTCTATTCAACTGCGAACTGGGTATGCGAGAACAGAGTGCGCACGAAGCCATCTATCTCAGGTCGGCTAGCCTTCGAACCCAGCGCAGATTACCTCCAAGATAGGACGCGCGCGGCCGCGCTCAGCCACCGCAGCTGGAAAGAGGATGCATACTCACCTGGCCCCTTCGGACGTGTGATAAGACAGCGCGCTCTCTTCCCGCCTTCCTCTCTTGCAAGCGCGAGAAGACACCGCTACATCGAGCCACCATGCTTCTCGGCTCGCCCTCACAAGCGTTCGCTCGCACCTACATCATAAAAGTTATCGCACTTAGACTGTATAGGGAACATCACGGCGGCGACGACTTTAATCCGCCTGAGTGTCTATCTAATTGCTTTCGCAATAATAAAGGTTCCCACCTTCTAAACCATAGCCAAAAATTGACAAGCGTCACAGCGCCCTAAACAATACTTGTTTCTACTAAGCAGCTTCGGCCTACAGGTCGTGGCCGCGTCATGAAGTCATAATACAATGACTCGCCCCTTTCCTCCGATCGCTGTGGCTGCCAAACATGAGCACAGCGTAGCCAGAAGACACGCATGCAGCTCCTATATCCGCCCGTTTCTGCGTTGAGCGTCGGCGTCCCTCGGCGTAACCTAGAGAACGAGCACAGCGAAGGATGAAGAGCGAACGTGGAGCCGTTGGTGGAGCGCAGCGGAGGACAAAAGACGGCGATAGCGCGATGAGGAAAGCGGAGTAACGTGCGGCGAAAAGAAAATCGTAGTGCCGCAAGACGGGCTCAGCGGCGATGACCGCTATACGAGTAGCGCGCCGTCATTTGTTAACCCATGACGCCATCGATAAAAGGCATGCGGTGAGCGCGTCCACCGATACTATATAAGGAAACAAAAGCGCTTCATGGGCGGAGGTCAGTCCGCGGCGGCTACTCTCTTAACAAATGTACACCTTTTGGGTCGTATCTTGCCATATAATGATAATCAGCCGCCTTGCTTTCTTAAAAACGCTGCGCTCGCTACTGTCCTCTCGAAACCGCTCTGTCATGCTGAAAACGCGCATGCCGTTCGTGACTTGGACGTACCGGGCTCGCATGACGATTATTGTTGTGTGTCAAGATACGACCTAAAGGGCGTAATTTTGTTTAAGAGTGTACTCTGAATCGCACCCAGGCGTCACCCACGCTCTGCCTCTCGCGATCTCTCTATTAGCGATGGAATCACGCCACATTTCGCTCCATTTGCAATGTGCCGCACTAGACCGATTGACCGCGCCAGCCACGCTACTTAGTGCTTGTACTTTCTAGTATAAACCGTGCACCTATATAATCATAATACAAAATACTGGCATGCGAAATAAAAACACGTATAGAGCTGCGCTCAAATTTCGCATTAGGGAATATCGTAATCGTTGAACTTTTTATGAGCAACATCTCGCACGTAGCGTTACTACACGAGTCAGCAAATGTTTTCTGTCATGACGTTATGATAATGTCAATGACACCAGTTTCGGTCTTTTGAGACCATTGAAAGGGGTTATGACCATGACAGAGTCGTCAAAATTGCGCGCGCACACACACACAAACATGGACTGAAATTTAAGCCTAAAATCGCTGCCTTTAATCCCCTCATCGAAGTGACCACCATTTCGGAATGGATTGTGTGGCTTCAGGAAGTGCGGGGCCACTCCTGTCATCTCCTCCGAAACAGCCCGAAACCACATCGAAAGTCTCGCTCCACTCGCTATAGAACCGAAGGGCTTAGCAAGGATATCGCCGTGAAATTGTGCCTGCAATTCGTTCACCTGCGCAGCAAAATCAGCACAAACCAGAATGCCTGCAGAAACGATTACGGGCTGACCATCAAGATGCACATACGGAAACAAAACGCATGGCGACCATGATAAGTCATTTCCGGGTCCTGCAATCGCTTCTGGTGCCAGCATACATAAAGCATGGCTTTCGAGATGGGCTTCCATTACTAACCAGTGAGCTGCTGCAGGGAGTGCAATATCATTTCGTCACCAGGCTGCTGTAGAGCTTAAGTAGGATGTGCAAAATTTAAACAAAAATTTTCTACTGCACCGAATGTGCTCAAATTTTGCCCGCTTACTGTGGGAAGCAAACGGTTTAACATGCAATACGTAATTCGAGCTCGGAAATTGGGTTATGGCCCCTTTTAAGGGTCAAATTTGAATACTACAAGCATTTCGCAACTTTCATATCTTCTAAGTGTCATTCTTTTGCGTGCTGGAAACACATATTAGAGCTCTTATACCACTAAGAACATGTGTATCAGTACTTTGCAGTTATCCCAAAGGAATTCCCGTCTTTAGTGGCAGGCTTGCTGCAAGTAATCAGCATGCACAAGCTACCAATGCCAAACATGTACCAAACTGATTATGATTGTTTGCGAGACAATTGGTGCGTACACAACTGCCTGCAACTGGATGACTACAACGTAAAAAGATCAGCTCTTTCCGTACCATGGGAAAATTAGTTTTTTTGCAGATTACGCCAGATATTTTCTGAAGGAGCTACTGCATTCGATATTTTATGCAATGCACAAACAAAATCCGAATGAATGCACTTTTCACGCATAGAAGCTTTATTAACGAGGTGTATGTAATAAAAAAAGATATAAATTGCCAATCAAGATTGTGACATAAAATTGAACAAAGTTCGTAAAGACACGCTTGTATCTACTAAGAAATGCAACAAAAACTATGAGATATAAAAAAAAATATATATTCCTGTCTAATGGGCACTATATATCCCGAAAAATCAAAATTTTCCATTCGACAGGTTTTTTACTAGAAAAATTTAAGTGCAAGCACTACAGTTTGGCGTGCCAGGCTGCGGCCGCCGATATTCCGGGCGGGCTTGCGTCATCGTCGCTCTCAGAGTCCAAGTCCGACGAAAAGACAGCATTCTCAGACTCGCTGCTGTCCTACCCACCGATAAAGTCAGCTGCAAACGCAGCGGAATCACGAGATCTGCGATTTTTCGAAGCGCGGCACCGCTCCTCGATCTGCCATTTTTGCTTTCTACTTGATGGTCGCGAAACTTCGGAGGGCGTTAAAATTGAACACCTTGCGCAGGAAAAGCGAACTGCTTAGAAAAAAAAATTCGTTATCCTCCTTCATGTCCTATGGTGCAGTGTCCGTGAGCGGCACGGAAGTTCTCGAAAGCGGCGTTTCAAACCATCGTGAGCGGGCGGCCATTTTTGCTTGTTGCTTTGACGATCTTGAAAACTTCGGAGCGCGTTCAAAAATCTCCGCCTGGGGTAAAAATGCTAACTGCTTAGAAAACAAAAGAATAGTTCTCCTTCATGTCCGACAGCACGTGTCTCGTTGCGTATCAAATCATCGTTAGCGGGCTAACGATACCCGATGGGCATGATACGGAAAGAGTTAATCTGGCAATGTTTTTTGATAGCAATTATTTCTGCAGCTGTCACATTGGTCATACTCAGTAACAATAGTGCATGAGCATTTATTTTATATGTTTTGTGCTTGGTCACTTTTATGCAAGAAATTCTTGCTTATCACTTCTTTTGGTAAAATTTATCATGGAACAATTAAGCATTTAAGGACGGCTATAGATATTAAACTGTAGATGAGCACTGCAATTTTATTGTACAATGTCACATCAAACAGAGGTGAGAATAAATAAATCGAGATCATTCAACTGTGACAAGTTAAAGCTTTCATATTTCACATGTTCTCTTTCTCATATGATGCACAGAACTGAGAGACACAAGGTACAGGAAGCTGCTGTATAGTTACTGTATCTCAGTGCTGTGCATCATATCAGAGCAACATGTGAAATATGAAAGCTTTAACTGGTCACAGTTGAATGGTCTCGATTTATTTATTATAAGAAAATACTAAGTTCAGGCGACATGATCACTGCTTTTTTAAAATGCTACCCTGTAGGTTTGCCAGAATGCAAATGACATGCACAATTCGGTCAATTTTATCTTGAAGATCAGATGAAAGTGGCAGATTCAGAATGTTAAAAAACTTGAGCCTGTGAATCATTCGGTCCACGTACATATGTACACCGTGCACTGAATAGACTGCAGCAGCTCTGTCAGAGTTTGAGCATTCTCCATTTGAAGGTGGAGGCTTGACCAGAATTTCATGTGATTGTGACAAGCTAGCAGATTTAGCAGATGGTCTGTGAGGGAGAACATCTATGGGATCCATTGAGGAGGCAACAGCTGTGAACTCATCTAATAAACTACCTCTGTCATCTGCACTTCTCACAAATGTCAAGGCTCCATTTGGGGCAACTCCAAATAAAAACTTAGCTGAAAATGTTCCTTTAGAACAGGTGTAAAAGTCTTGTATCTCTACTGGTGCAGGCTGTGCCACCCGAGCCTCTGTGCAGTCAATGATGATCTTGCAGTTTGGATAGTGCAACTTGAAGTACTCCGGCACCTTAGAGAGCACATCAGCGCTATGTTGCCACTTTATCCACGAACGTGTTTTGTCAAACAGTGCATTCAGAATACTGAGAAAACACCTTGCTACTGTTGTGTGGTGAATACCAAACAGTGCTGCCAATGAACCGTATGAGAGTCCAGTTTTCAGCTTCATCAGAAAAAGGGTGAGACGGTCAGCTTTGGAGATGTCATGGAGGGTTCTTGTATTGGGAATGATGCTCATCAGAAGTGCGAACATGTCTGCAGTCACCGCACAGAGGCATTGCATAGATTTGTCATCTTGGTGCATAGACTGCGCTCCAACGAAGCATACTGATTTGAGATCTGGTCCCACCGCTGCATTATTAAATGTTACCAGTGGGCGACCACAGGATGCTGCTGCTGCTGACTGTGCTCCAGGAAAACCCACTGACTTGTGGTCTGGCCCCTCTGTTGCATTACTGACTGCCACCAGTGAGCGACCATGTGATGCCGTTGACTGTGCTCCGGCAAAGCACAATGACTTTTGGTCTGTTCCTACCACTGCATTACTAACTGCCACCCGTGAGCGACAATGTGGTGGCGGTGCTGCAGCATAAGCTGTACGAGTCTGAGCAGACTGCACTGAAATGTATTTGCACCAAGTCTGTGTGGATGCATTTCTGCCATCTGAGACACAGAAGAATGCAAAAGGCCGGCAAGGGAGCTCTCCAGGCTGCAAATATGTCACTGTGCCAATCTGAAACAAGAACAATTAACCATGACAGGTCACAGTATTGTTCAATTAGGCCACGCACAAACAACACCAAGTAGTGCAGGAATTTACATACATGCCGTGTTTTCACTCTACGAGGTACATCCCAATCTTTGAATGGCATCATGGTGCCAACCTGAAATTCATTCAATAAATTATCTTGAAAGTGCGCACCAATGTTTCATAGCAACTAGATGTTAACAAGTGAAACATCCATATATGTACCTCACGAACTTCAAGTGATGTCATTGTTCCCATCTGAAACACAAGTAAACAATTGTGACATGCAAGTTTTATTTTCTGAGCTGTAATCAATGATTAAAGCATTTACATGCCTCACATGTTTCCACTTGATTTTTGCCATCAAATTCAATTGTAGGAGAACCTGGACTAGCAGTTGGCTGCAGGAGTAAAAAAAGTAGAAGTTTTTGGTCAAGCCAGGATTCCAAAATGCAAGAAATAAAGGAAACAAGTGAAAACATCTAAAACCCCAAACTGCCACCGAGACCGACACTACTGAATTGCTAGTCCTGATTCACTTAAAATCTCTATGCAAGCTCCATTCATTTATCTATTCGGCACATTGTTTTCTATGTTTAGTGCAAGCTACTTCTGATGTTTTGCCTCTTCTTTGTCATGCTCACATCTTTTCCTCTGCACACAGCTTGCAAGGGTTCCTCGTTGTCTCATGTACAATTTTTTTTACCCACACACTTTGCTATCACTTATTGCTATCGCTTATTTTCGTTGATCATTAAACACAAGTACTATTATTGACTTATTTTGCCCTTGCCTGCTTTTTTTCATCTTTAGCCGGCTACAATATGCTATTAGCTACTATTTCTGTAATATTGTTACGGAAGGATAAAAGGGGAGAAAGGAAGAAGATCGCAACACTCTGGCTGCTGCGTGTTGTTCGTAGTCAGCCATCTTAGCTACATTGACTCTGCTTGTGTATAAATTGTAAATACAGTCTGTGTATTCTCCCAACATCCCCGTAACATATTGGTGGGTACCACGGCTGGAAACGGGGCTCCGCAGTGGCCGTTGCATCACTGTCTCCACCATGAACGACAATGAGCACGTGGAATGAACATCGTTGCCGCCGCCAACGTCACCGTCACCAGCTACGTCGCTGTCTCCTTCGGTTGTAGTTGTGCAACCCGAGGATCCTGGAACTTTCTGTGAGAGCGATGGCACCGATGTTAAGGAGTGGGTGGCTATGTACGAATGCGTGAGTGGAATCATCAGATGGCTCTATGCTTATGCTAGCTAACCTGTTGCTCTACCTACGAAGCACGGCAAAAGTGCACGAAAACCACGAAGAGGAGCTAACGAGCTGAGACCAATGCAAAAAGAAGTTGACAGAGTTGTTTGGAGAACCAGCTGGCCATAAAATTGCTGCAAAGCAGGAACTGGCCTCCTGTGCCCAATCCCCCATGGAGTCCTATGTCTTGTATATCCAGAACGTGCTGGCATTGTGTCGTAAAGCCGATCACGACATGACAAGGTCGGGCACGTGCTGAAGGGCGTTGCTGATGCCTTTAATCTGCTCATGTGCAAAAGCTGCTCTACAGTTCATGCTATCATCAAACAGTGCTGAAAATTCGAGCAGGCCAAAAGCAGACACGTCCTGCAACCATTCGCCAGACTTACTATTACTGCTGCAATGTCAACATGTGAAGTTCAACCCGCGCAGCAGCATGCGTCGCCATCAGAGAATGTGGTGCGAATCGTTTGATGTGAACTGGATGCAATGGTGCACGCAGTTTTCTGGTTGTGTAGCCCTGATGCTACCTTTATTTCAGTTACCCCCATACAAGCCATCGTTCACCAGGAACTTGAAAACATTGGTCCACATTCTGTCTTTGCTGTTGCCGACTCCAGAGCCAACGAGTGCCTTTCTACTATTTTCAATCCATCCCGTTGCTCCTCTCCGCATTATCGCAGCCCGACTGAGTGGAGAACTGCGGATGACCAGCATGTATGTTTCGCCTGTCGCCGCATTGGTCATGTCGGCCGATACTGTTGCAACTTGTGGTCCTCAATACCACGCTGACCAACCTGAGCTGTTTTGATGGAAATGCCCGCAATGTTTCGTCCACCGCCGAGTTTAACAGCGCCAACAACTCTGATAGGAACACGTGGTACAGTCGCTCACCATCGCTGCGTGGATACTGGTCTTGTTCACCGCAAACATGCCGCCCATCTTCCTGTTCGCCACAGCCACCTCGCCTTTCGTCCCGTGTCTTTTGGTCCCACCCTTTCGGAAAACTACTAAACACAGCTGTCGAAGGTGGTGCTGCATTGCCTGCTACTGCAGCAAATCCTCTGTCTGTGCCCACAAAGAGAAGTGTAATTGCCATTAAAATAGAGGGCGTATCTGTCCAAGCACTCGTCGACACTGGAGCCCACATATCTGTGATGAGTGCTAGCCTATGTAGACGTTTAAAGAAAGTCTTCACCCCTGTTTGAGTGCTTCGTGTGGCCAACAGTGGCGTGCTGGTTGTTCTTGGAATGTGTACTGCGCATTTAATTACAGCCGGCCGCCTTACTTCTGTTCTCTTCGCTGTGATCGACAACTGGCTTCACTGCTTTGTCCTTGGATTGGACTTTTTATACAACCATTTTGCTCTCCTCGACTGCGCAACCGGCGTTCTTCAGTTCTAACTACCTCAACTCGCCGATGCTGCGAGCACCGCCCCACCACACTCGTGCTCGCTTCACGATGTGCGTCTGTCACCTGAGGCAGTCACTTACGCCACTTTGACTACGCAGCCACAGGTTCTTGACAGTGAATATGTGCTTCGCCCGATCGTCGACATAGTTTTGAACCGGAACATTGCTGTTCCGCATATGCTGGTCACGGTTACTAATAACGACGTCGTTCTACCACTTCCGAATTTCAGCCTGTGCCCTCAAGTGCTTCTGGCCGGCACGTTCTTCACCACCGTTTCTAGTACTTCCGAACTTGACATTGAGAGTATGAATGCCGAGAGTGGTTTATTAGCACTAATTGCAGCTCACAGCTCTGGTTCCTTAACAGATTACCTAGCTAAACAATTGCACCTGACCTCACATCTGCACAGACCATGGACATACGTCTCCTGCTCGAATCGTACAGTGACATCTTTGATTTCGGCGACAGGCCTCTAGGCCAAACATCTGTTGTTCACCACCGTGTAAACACTGGAGACATGAATCCTATTTGTCGGCGTCCCTATCATGTATCACATGCTGAACATAGAGTCAACCAATCAGAAGTGGACAAAATGTTCTGCAAAGGGGTCATCGAACCACCAGAGCCCTTGGGCTTCGTCTGTTGTTCTTGTTGTCTGTTCTTCTTGCTGTTGTTGTCTGATGTTGGTGCTGGTCAGCCACTTAACTACATTGACTCTGCTTGCGTATAAATTGTAAATACAGTCTGTCTATACCCACAACATGCCCGTAACAATATCTATTTCCCTCTCATTGCTATAACTTGTGTTTATGTCAAACCTTGACAAAGCAAACACCAATATAACAAGTTATCTAATATAATGAAGTAAATATAAAATTATTTTTGCTAATACTCCCCCAGCAGGTAAAGAATGCATGCTTGCAACAAATATTCAATATAATAAAGGTATTTTAGTATTGGATGCGTCTTCCTTATAACAAAGTTCGACTGCATGCTTTTATATTAACATTTCTTTTGCTTGACTTTCAGTGTTGGTTTTGGCACTTCTGTAGTGACCCCAATCTACATAATACTATAGTTTAAACACATTTAGTGGAACTTGAATGAATAAATAAGAGCACTGCAACATAATTAGTAGTAAAATAGTCAAGCTGGTACCTGGTTGTAATCTTCACAGTTTTTTGCGCTGGTAGACTGCAGCTCAAAGGCACAAGCCTTCCTTCTCTTCAACCTGATGTCAATGTAAGAAAAGGTGAGGTCAACGCAGTAGTACACGTTACACAAATGCTGCGCCAGAACAAGGTATTTTACTAAGCATAACATCAACCACACTGTGAAACCAACCTATACACATGAATGTTCAAATGCCGCGCAGTACTCTTTTTCTATTTGAGCATTATGAATGCATTATGAATGTAATAGCACTTGGACTAAGCAGGTTGGATATGTAACAGCTAGAGCACACAAAATGCTGAATTTTGACAAATGTAACTTCAGGACAGCACTTTCAAAAATTAGAGAGAACTACTTTACTTTACTAATGTAAGATTCACATTAGAGTATGCCTGTGCTGTCTGGGACCCACAAACTAATATCTTTCCTAATATGCTTGAACTTGTACAAAACTGCGCAGCTCATTTTGTTTCTAATAATTATAACTTTACTTGTAGTGTTACAACACCTAAGGATGGGCTGGGATTCGAATGGTTAAGCAGGTGGAGAAAAAACATGCGAGTGGAGATGGTTTCAAAATTTATTGCGGCTTGATTAAAGTAGACAGGGAAACATACCTTTTGCCCCTCATTTTACATCTCAAAGACCTGATCATCAATGGAAAATAAAGGAAATTAATTGTAAAATGAATGCCTTTCATGGACCATTTTTTTGGTACACCATCAGTCAATGGAATCGACTATCACAACAAATTACTGAATGCCGAACTGAAGTGTCGTTTCAAGCTCTGTTGTTGGGTGTATAACGACATGCATGGTTATTTTTGTTCGATTTATAACGGCACGCGCGGTTATTTTTGATGGTGCACAATGGCGTGCACAGTTGTTCGTTGTTTGCTCCACGCTGGTCTCATTCATATACTAAGTATTCTTCCCCTCTTGCGATAATGCCTTTGGGCGCTGCAGGTATTTCAAACAAATAAATAAATATAGGCAGTGTCCTGGCTACATTGAAGTAGCTTTCACCTCTGTGAAGATGTGTATAATGTGAAGTGTGCACATACAAGTTGCACAGGAACAGTTCTGCAGCTCTTATCAACTTCATCATGCCATCCTCTCTTCAACCTATCTCATTGCTCCCCCCTTTTCCTTCCCCAGCGTGAAGTAGCAGGCCAGAGGCACTTCACTGAGGCCAACCTCTCCACCTTTCTGCTATTAAAGTTCCTCTCTCTTAAACATAAGTCGAAATTCAGTCCTGATATAGGTATAAACCAGTAAAATATCTATGCTCTGATCAACCAGTTGCATGTATAGGCAAGGCTTTTCACTCCTCTGGTCACAACTTGACATTTTTCAATTTGGCTGCACTAGTTGAATGGTCATTTTTCAAATGATCCCGACAAAAAGCCCAATGCCCTGTATCCTGAATATCCAATAATCTGATATGAAAATGTGGAATTCACAGGAGACCTTCCGTGATAGCAAATTATTAGACATGATGGATACGGGTCATGTAGCCTTTTTACAGCAAAGCTGTATATGGCTAGAATCTAGCGGATCACGTCCGCATGTAGACCAACAATTTTTCATACGTGGGCCGATCCCGAAGATAATTCAATACCAGGTGGACCCGTGGTGGTGAGGCAGGCATTAAGCACTCCCCATACAGGGCCGATCCCGAAGGTAGTGCAATACCGAGTTGATCCAAGGCAGAAAAAGAAAATTAAATTATGGGTTTTACGTGCCAATACAACAATATGATTATGAGGCATGCCATACTGGGGGACTCTGGAAATTCGGACCACCTGGTGTTCTGTAACGTGCACCTAAATCTAAGTACAAGGGTGTTTTGCATTGCAAGTGAACAAAGGTGCCTGGATTACCTGGGGTATAGGAGCTGCTATTTTTATACTGGGTGCCTTTGTTCTTTATATCTAAAATTGAAAACATTGCCTGCATTCAGCAGTGTATTTACAATTCTACAGGTGGATTACTTGGACAAATGGACATTGCTTGTTGGACGAATTGTATAATGCACAATCAGCTTAATTCAAGGCTTTGCTATGTGGATGAGAATGTGGCACTTAACGAACACCCTTACTAGCACGTGATTTACTTCTGTAGCGCCCCTTTATGGCCACAGAAAGTTGCCAGCAAGTATAACTATTTGGCATACCTTTTAAATAAAGATTCTGATATTAGCAGCATAGTTTAGATGTCTAAAGAATATGCCATGAAAGGCACTGGCATTTCATAGCGGTTGACGGCAGTTCAGAAGTCTACCCTCTGCACTGCAGGACAAAATTAACTGGAATGCCAGTGTGTTCAGTAGCACATTTTGAGTAAGGGCAGTTTTTAAACTGGTGCTAATCTCATTTCTGCTAAACGCGTATGAGTTCTTTACTGTCAATGACCATACCTGCAATTGCAACGTCCGCCCTAAAGTGAATAACTAAAGAAATTAGTAGTAGAACTTCATTATGACGTAACTGATTTGTACTTCACCAATTTGATGTGCAATTAATGTCTGCCTCTGAGTAATCTGCCTGGAAATGCTAAATTTCTCTCCTACCACTGTTAATGCATAAAAACTGCTCGATGTTAAACTACAACAACAAAAAAAGAAAGTGGCAGACTTCAGTGATTCCTCCAAATCTGAACTCGTTTACTGCGACTGCAGCAGGCCCCCACAGTGGACGCCACTGTTTTCTCAGGAACCTTTTTTTTTTGCAACGCACACAGCGTCATCCTCATCTGCTACAGTACTGCCTGCTGTGGCCTTGAAAATACGTGCACCGATGCCACGATTCTCAGCCTCTATGCGAGGCCTAAGAACCCTGCAGAAATTATCAGGCATTGAAGCTAAAGAATAGGAAAGTCATTAGTGCATCTAGCTCCCAATTGCACACTGCTGCAAATGGGAGCTGAATTCCTGCTTGGTTTGGTTTTGGTTTTTTCTTGCCCTATGGCAAGGAGTGAAGCTGAGAATGAGGTGACCTTAAGTAACATGGTAACATAAATAGTTTCTAGTCTTGCCAATGTGACTGCGCAGGAGTACACGAGTATCAGGAAAGCAGTGGGACTAGGGCCTGCATCACGTTAATATGCTATCAAGCAATGGCCTGCATTTATCATTTTGCTGATTAACAGCTGTGTTATGCCATCCCTAGTACCCCTCAAGAAGGTTATTTTTGTTATGTGCAGTAGTTGGGAAAGTCTTGCTTGCTATTGAAGTGGCATTGTTGTTGCCCATTGTTACAGGGCGTGACAGAAACTGTAGTAGAGAACTTTGCCATTTGACTACACAAGCAGTTGTGAGTATTAAACTTGCCAGGCATTTATAATGAGTTATTAGTAAAAATAAACACATAATAAAGAGTTACACATGTGATATGAATTATTTTAAATATACTAAGAGTGTCTTGCGGTGATCTTGTTAAACTATGAGCACATACAAAATAACAATGAGCTCTAAGTTCCACATTCTTTCTGTTAACAAAATGTTTAATGCCTTTATAAGGCAGGGTACCAAAGCACGGCAATGCTTGAAAAATGAACAAGTAATACAAACCAAATACACACACACACACACACACACACACACACACACACACACACACACACACAAAACATTCTAAATAGAAGAAAACTGAATACCGTATTTACTAGATTCTAAGCACCCCCTTATTTTCACGATCACAATGCCCAAAGTGAGGGGGGGCGCTTAGATTCGAAAAATCTAGATTGACCCCCCCCCTCCCTCTTTTCGCTGCGACATCACGACGAGATGGGTGCGAGAAATAACATTTTATTTTGCACACATTCAAAAGAAAAATCGGTGCAGACAGTAAACCCACCGCTTGTGTAGGATGCTCAGTCACTATCACTGCCACTCGAGTTCGTCGCACCGCTTGAACCACTGCTCTTGGTATCCCACAGCAGGTCGTCTTTCGTTCCATCGAAGTTGTTTGTGATTGAGTAATTCTTAAATGATTTGACCACAACGTCCACTTGGACCCTCTTCCACGCATCCGAAATCCACTTTGCGATGGTTGATGGGGACGCTTTCTGCAGCTTTCCCGTCGGCGTCTTCTTCCGGTCAGGGTTTCACACTCACTCTTCGTACTCCTGCTGGAGAGTGGCTTGGAAGGGCTTGTTGACTGAAACGTCGAGGAATTGCAGCACAGGCGTCATGCCTCCCAGAATCAGAACCACGTCGCTATTGATGTTCCGAAACTTTGTATTTACCTCCGGGGTCAGGTTGCCGCGAAACTCACCCAACGTAAGCATCAACCGTGTGCCTGCAGGTCTGCCGAGCAATGATTCCAGAGTGAGCAAGCGGGTTTGGCGGCCTTGGCTACGCACTCTTCTTAACAGGGGGGGGGGGGGGTGCTTAGATTCACATGCAAACTTTTTCTAACTTTTTTGCAAAAATAGAGGGGGGGGGGTGCTTAGAATCGCAAAAATACGGTACTTATGCATTATTTCATGATAGCAGGTGGAGCACAGAGAGCTAATAATCTGTTTAGGAGTACATACGGCCTGCGGCGTCCTTGGGATGCAGGTGCCCGTGTCCTTTTCCTTTGCAATTGTGGCTGTGAAACAATTTCTGGCTTGCGGCAGGGAGACCTGCAGTGGGATGCAAGGTGGAGCAAATGGTTGTCTGTCTATCAAATCAAAGAAGCAAAATGAGTTCTACTGGTTTGCTTCCAAAACATAATAAACAGTGTTTAAAAAAGCAATCCTCTGTACAGATTTTTTTTTATCAACACAATATTGAAGTGGGAAAATTGGTAGATGCAACAGTGATTGCAACAGTCACAGATCTGTTCGGATGTGCACATGAAGGACTTCAAAATCATTTGCATGTCCCCTGTACCTTTGTTTCTGTGGCTGTGGAAAGACTGATGGATTGTAGTTTGGGTTTCTGGGGTTGTCCGACTTTCGATCTCCAACAAAATGGCGACTGCAAATACGTGAGTTATGATTTGGCTCCCAGTCATCATCACCCCTGGAAAAGAAATCACAATAACATTTACCTGGCTCAAATTTGTGAAAGAAGGCATTTCTTAAAAGATTACAACCAAATGTATAAAGTGTGCATGGGTAAAAATTCATTATTAAACATAAAAAGTACATATTCAGTTCTACTAGGGAATGCAAGGCATATTTAGGGTACAAGAAGAGTAGGTATTTAAGATGTGATAAAATGCTCTGCGATGCAATGGCAGAGGTGAAATTAATACTGCAGCACAACGCGTTGTTCTCGACAAGTTTTTGAATGAGAGGATGTCTCATGCATTGTCCAGAAAACTGAATAAAAATACTCAACATCCTAATTCTTTCAGTCGCCAGAAGCTAGATGCAAAGCCCATATCAGACCTCACCCTAGAGCCCTGCATGGGCTGGCTTTTCAGGGCCAGGCCCAGCCGGAGCCCAAAAGTGCCATGCGTGGGCCTGCTCGAGCTTGGCCTGGCGATTTCAAATCTGGCTCGTACCTGGCCTGGGCCTGAAACATTCAGGCCCGGGCTCACTTTGCCTGGCCCAGTTCTGTTCAACCCACTAGCCCTTGAGCCTATACGAAGCTAGGTCGAGTTCTCTGTTTTAGTGAAGATACTGTCATCTAATCAATGTGCGCCGGGCGGTCTTCAAGGCATGTCAAAGCAGTTTCTTGCCCAGTGTCCCCTCTTGCTGGCTACTCTAACCATTACAGAAATGAACATTCCATTTAATTTCATTGCTAGCCATACACGCACAGATGATTATTATTTGAATATTCAGCATGAAAACACTCATATGCAATGGACAGTGAGGAAAATAGAAAGGAAGCAGGCTCACAACAGCCACCGAAAGTGGCACAATGCCTGCTTATATTAGGGAGGCGGATACAAAAAAGTACATCTGTTGACCACCATGCTTGACGTTTAAAGTGTGATGTGAAAGCCGTACATTTTCTGTTGTGTGGCAATAAACAGGGTGTCCAACGTAACGTGTGTTAAAATATTAAAGTATCTGGGTGCCACATAGCTAGACAGAACCATGGTCATTTTGCTTGCCGTCGCTTGGATATTTTGTCTGATTACATTACTCATCATAATTGGATTAACTTCTGAAATATTATCATCCGAGCGAAATTGTCAATCATAAAATTGTAGGCCACCATAAAACATTCCCGATCGATCTTTCTGTTGCTCTATACATGCTACATAGTTTTTTCCAAGTATTAAAGAAAGCCTGCAAAATACGAGGATGTGCCGCGTGACTAATCATGCAGCACATTTTTCGTGCCGGGAAATGCCAGTTTTATACCTTTATTCGGCTTCATTATAATAGTGTGAATTTTTCAGTCGACAATATAGGCATCCTTGTTTTGCAAAATGAGAAAATATGGACTTGTGTCTTATTTTTGTTTCAGTACAGTTCATGTACAATCTAGGCAACATAGCTTTTTTTCCCCGTCAGATTGGGATACGATCTGCTTGCTGATATAAATGTGCAGGGAACCCACGTAGCGCTAGAAAAACATATACAAGGTTGTGAAAACAAGGGTTGAGTCACTTAATGTGTGGAATTAAGTTAGTAGACAACAATGTTATCACATGATGTAAGATAGATCAGTCATAGAGGCATTGCGTAATCAAGGAGTATAGAATGCTTACGTAAATACCTTG